>NC_142095.1:39094980-39398010 GCF_054644295.1 Miniopterus natalensis
GGCCTGAGCCTGAGGATCCGCAGACTGAACAATTACGGTCAAGGCAGTTCCAAAGAAGAGTGGAACTCAGAGATCAGCTCGTTGAAACATGCATTTTGAACACAAGGTACTGAGAGATGCCGACCGAGGAAGCCGGCCCACTTAATGCTATTATCAAGTAGTGGAGGCAGCTTGAGGGGCCAGCCTCCACAGACCTCAGCTTCCTTCCCAGTTACCCCCTCGGCCTCAGAGGAAGTGCTGGAGGAAGGGAGTAGTTTCAGATTTGGGAATTCTTTGGGATTTAAACTAGCATAAATCAAACCGTAATAGGGCCGGGGGAAAACAGGATAAGATCCTGCCAAGAATGCACGATATGGAAAATCAGAGGGTGTAGGTTCACTTCTGTAAACTTGGAGAAAGAAAACAAATAGGCTGATATCCTATCACTCAAAAATTGCAAAAAGGATACATAATTACTAATAGTTTTGAACCAACATTCCCTCATTCAGATTTTACAAACAAAATCACTGCAGAGAGCATTGGTAGTAGAATCTTGAAAACTAAAACCAGAAGGATATCTTTCACTGAAAAATCATTCTATTTACTCTTCTTATAAATCTTCAACTAAAATTGTTTATCTTATCATTTAATCCTAAAGTTATAATCTTATAACTTTTAATAGGAACATGAAGACTATCTAACCATAGAATATGACTCTTTTTTTATCTCCTATATTATTTAGCTCCTTTTTTTTTTTAATTTAAAAACACACACACAAATATGGGTATACTTCTTGGGTTTGGAGTCTAGCAGAGATGACCAACTCATTACATAAAAACAGACAAAAGCACATTTAAGATTGCGACGTGAGCTCTGGGAAGTTCACACATTCATGGGAATGTAATGAAGGATTTTACCTAAGAGGCTTCCCTGAGAAGATGACCAGTAAAATAATAACAATAATAGCAACAGCTATAATTTATTTATACCTATTTTTCTAAACAAGAACTGAGGAAGAAACTGAGTCAGTAAAAGGTAAAGTAACTTGTCCGAGGTAGTGAATGTCCCGCCTGGGATCTGAAGCCAGGCAGTGTGACTCCAATGTCCACATTCTTAACTACTGGGCAAGAGAGCTTCTCAGGAAACTGAGCTCTCAGAAGAGGAGGAATTAAGTCTGCAGAGAGCAAAGAACACCCTAGGTTCAGGAATAGCATGTGCAAAGGGCCTGAGGCAGGATGGAGCACGGTACACTTGAGCATCTAGAAGGCCAATGTAGCTAGCACACAGAGAACAAGGGAGGAGAGATGGGGGGAGGCTAGAAAGGAAGGCGAGAAGGAAGACAGAAGGAAGGAGGGGAGGGAGTGGGCAAGAATTAGAGGGAGGAGGGAAGGGGAGGAGGGTGGTAGAGAAAGTGGAGTAAGACGAGCAGAGAGGTGGCTGGTCAGATAAGAGCCAGCTCAGATGAAGGGATGGACCCTATGGGCCGGGTTAAGGGTTTTCCTTTTTATCGCCCTAAGAACAGTGATGAGCGAGCGAAGGTTTTTAAGCAGGGCCAAGGGTGAGGTGCTCGGGTTTGCATTTCCAAACGACACCCTGGGCGTCGGTGTGCCAAGGCTGCTGAAGAGGGCTCGCGCGGGGGTGGGCAGCCCGCGGGCACCGAGGGCGGTGTGAGTGCCTGGAGGAAAGCAGGCCCCTTTAAGTGCATCGGGAGCATCTCCTCCCAGCCACGGTTCCCTACACCCTGGCGCCCGCTCTTCAGTCCACGCTCACCTTCTCCGACAAAGCCTCCTCGAGCGTCGCCAGGGCAGTGTCTGTGTTACTGGAGTCTGTCTGCAGGGACTTCACTCTGTCCTTCAGGTTGGTCAGTTGCTTGTCTTTATCCCTAAGTTGCTCTTGCAAGTTTTCGATCTGAAAGTAAAGATCACCAGATTTAATGCACATGTTATCACATATCCTAGGGCCAAGATCCCTGAAGTGAACTTGTTAAAAAAAAAAAAAAATAGATTTGAGGTTACGGAAGCTGTCAGCGTTAGGAGGTTACATGCTGCCACACAATTCAAACCTGCCTGTAAACGGTACTACAGGTGAGCAGAGCATCTACCTCCACATGCATCAAGCCCTTCGACATGTAAGCACTGCCATTTCCTTCTGTTTCTGTCCCTTTCACCAGCCCTGCAAGTCCCAGGTCCACAGACCTCCCGTGGCGCAGTGAGTCGGGGCCACGCACCCAGGATGTAGTCTCTCGGGGCGCACGGAGCGCCCTCGGGCCACAGCAGAGCCCGTGTCGTCACTCACTCGCTCCTGTGCTCAGTGTGCAACTTTGCGAGACGCCAAATGTTGTCAAGTGGCTGTTTCAAAGTAACCACATGAAAAGCCAAGTAGGTTATCACCAGTAGACTGTTAATGGGAAGAACTTGTGATATAAATCAAATGTAACAAGTACTAAACACTCCATTTGGCAAGTAAGTCATGCGCTGGCAACCCACCAGGCACTTTCATCCCCTATCTGCGGCCTGAAATAAACACGCCGAGTAGCCGATTATAACGCCTGCCCGGGAGCAGCAGCCAGGACCTTCCAGCGGGCACTGCGCACTATCATTCATGTTTTTATTCTCGGCTTTCAAACCCCGTATTTCTTATCTAAGGATTAAAAAAAAAGCTCCACTGTACAAACAATTTATTCGTATTAAGGGTTTTAAAATGACAGGGAAAAATAGCAGTACAACTCTAAGATAAGTCCATTCAAAATATTTGTATTCTGCACCCAGGCTTTCTCAGGAAATCATTCCAGAGGCATGTTTCACAATGTGTGACTCAAACAAATTTTTGGATTACTCGATTCATTTAGCATGAATCTGGGGTGGCACTACAAATAATGACAGGAGTCGCAGCGATAATGAGGAGGAGAGGGTGACCGCCAAGGTGGCAGCAGTAGCAGCATGAAGAGTTCTGAATAGACAGTGACGCTGCTGACCCTCAGGCTGCAGGGTGAGACTTGGCGAATTTTTCCAGAGGCCGTGGGAGAGCAGAGATGAACTTTGTCTCCTTCCTTCCTTCCTTCCTTCCTTCCTTCCTTCCTTCCTTCCTTCCTTCCTTCCTTCCTTCCTTCCTTCCTTCCCTCCTTCCTTCCTTTCTGCCTCTTTCTTCCCTTCCCTTTTTCCCCCCCAGTGTATCTTTTTGATAAGACCTGTTTCCTGCCTTGAGGCACACATTCTGCCTTGGAACTCAGGTTACAGATCAAATAATTGACCTTCTCCCGCATCCAAATGCAGTGAGTTCCTCTCCAGCCAGCACCGTGAGAATCCAGTCCCTCGGTGGAAAACGGGAAAAACACAAGCATCTGCAGCCAAAGCAAAGGCTTCCCCCGCTCCAGACAAGTGTTCATAGTTATTCGAAATTACACAGCACCGTAAGCAAATATATGAGGGAGCAAGAATATGGACGGTTACGCATCAAAATGATGGTTGTTGTATAGAAGAAGCCAACAACCAAGAGGACTGACTTCACACAGGGCATGTTATTGTTGCGAGTACACCCACACCCACAGACACATTTGCATGCGCATCTGTCTGCAAATCCATCCTGGTTCCAAGCAAACCGATTAGACACACCTCGTCCAACCTGGAAGACGGTGACCTGGGCAGGGAAGAGGGGACCTTCTCTCAGGTATCTGTCCTGGAGCAGTGGTAGGCACAGATTTCAAGGGACTTCGGCTCTGGAAATAGAGGCTAAAGAAGTCTGGCTGTGAGCCTGTGTGAGAACTCTGGGGCCTCCCCCAAATTACCAGGAAGACCAAGGAGGTTGAGGGTTAGAGGTCCTATAAGTATGTAGGTAGGAGCTAAGAACTGAAAAAAATGTGGGCTGGTGAGACCCAGGGACATGCAAGTGACATATCTATTATCTCACATCTAAGAACCCAGCAGAGGAGCGATGATATCGCAGGCAGGACTGAGTAACAGATCCGGAATTGGAGACACATTTACAGAGCAAGGGATGCACCGTTTTAAGAAATGCTGCCCAAAGTTGTCCAAGAAAGATTCTTAATAGAGAAACACAAGGTGCAGGACAGCGTGGGAAATAGTGTCTCTCGTGTAAATAAAAAATAAATCTGTAAGTGTGCACAGTTATGTAGCTACTGAAATTAAAACATTTTCTGGGGAAAAACACAAGAAATTTTTACAGTGCTTAACTTTGGGGGAAAAGATCTAAGGTGCAGAAGGTAGAAAGGAGCTTCTGTTTTTCATTTTTGTAAATTTCTGTAGTTTTTCGGCTTCAATTTTCTAACCATGTGGATTTTATTAATAATTTAATGCCAACCCGGATTACATGGTGAGATTATGGGTCATTTTTAGTTTATATTTGTATATAAAAATAATATTATGTACATAAGTAAATAATAAATAATTCTATAAATAAACAAATGCCTACTTAAGACTAAATTGTCCAAGTCGCTAACAATTACAGATCGTTGGTACATTTAACCCATTATGCAAATATTTAAAATCATGTTTGCATACAATTGCCACTAAACGGAAATAGTAGAATGTGAAGGGGGGAAAAAAAGAATGTAAAATAATGTTTGTTAAAAAATGTATTTACATAGAACAAAAATATTTATAAAAGAAACCCACTAAAACATTATTTCTTGGCAATGGTGTGACTAGTGATTTTACTTTTCTTCCTTAAACTTTTCTACATCTGCCAACTTGTTTTCCTTGAACATAACAAGCAGAAGGCTGGGGAACCAGGGTGAGGGAAAAATAGCCCGGAAAGATGCCCAAAGTTTTGATGCAAATGGTAGTGCAGACAATGTTGCCCTGGCTGCTGGATACTGGAAACTGAGCACAAACCCAGCTGTAACTGACCGCTGGGCCCCACCAGGAGCCCTGCAGTCATGCGGCCCCCTAGCCTTGACCTTGCCGTCGCTGCAGCAGAGAGAGTCCCTCACACTCCCAGCATCCCAAGGTCTCTGGGGCAGATGGATGTGAGAGTAGAATGGAGGTAAGGCACCCAGCCCACCTGCAAAGGAACCTGAGAGGCCAAGTGCTGACACTTTCCCCTTGCAGCATGAGAGCTCCTCCAGGAGCTCAGCAGAAAATCAGATTACGGGCAGCCAATAAAGGATACGCACCCACAACACCAATGAAGGGTCCTGGTGTTAGCTCCTGAAGCCACAAACGACACCGCCCTGCCACACTTATTCTAAGCTACCTTTGTGTGAAGTTCTTACAGGGCTATACATCGAAGCTTTGATTCAGACACTTGTCCAAATGTGGTTCATGCAACTCCTTGTTACCCGTCTGTGATAAGAAAACTACAGGCATGGAGAGTGTCTGTGCATCACTGCAACATTCAAGAACATGACTGATGGACTTCTCACCTTGAGCAGTAAATAGACAAGGCCAGAACCACACAGTGATCCATCATACACAGTAGGACCACATATTGTTACACGACGGGTTGGAAATTTTAAAAAAGAAAGAGGTTGCTTGATAAGCACAAATTTATAGACCTGCTAATTTCTCAATGCTTCAGAAATACCTTTCTTATCCTGGCTGGTTTGGCTCAGTGGTTAGAGCATCAGCCCGCGGACTGAAGGGTTCCAGGTTTGATGAAGGGTCTCAGGTTTGATGAAGGGCCCCAGGTATGATGAAGGGCCCCAGGTTTGACAGAGGGCCCCAGGTTTGATTCCCGCCAAGGGCAAGTACCTCACTCAGTTGCAGGCTTGATCTCTGGCCCCAGTTGGGGCACGTGCAGGAGGCAACCAATCGATGTATCTCTCTCATATCGATGTTTCTCTCTCTCTCTCTCTCTGTCTCTTCTTTCCACTCTCTCTGAAAAGCAATGAAAAAAATATCCTCAAGCGAGGATTAAAAAGAATAAAAGAGCCCGGCTGGGCGTGGTTCAGAAGTTGAGCATATCGACCCAGGATCCAGGAGATTGCAATTTGATTCCTGGTCAGGGCACATGCCCGGGTTGTGGGCTCGATCCCCAGTTGGGGGCGCGTGCAGGAGGCCAATCAATGACAATCAATGACAACTCTCTCATCACTGATGTCTCTATTTCTCTCTCTCCCTCTCCCTTCCTCTCTCTGAAATCAATAAAGATTTTTTTTTTTAAAGAAATACCTTTCTTTTCCTTTTTTTAATTATGGTGAAATACACATAACAAAATTCACCATTTTGACAATTTTAAATGCACAGGTCAGTAATATTAAACACCTTCATGTTGTGCAACCATCACCACCATCCATCTCCATGTGTCTGCATTTGGTCCTACACAATTGTATCCCATGAGTAGATTCAAGTGACCACAACCAAAGTCAAGCTACAGGACACTCCATCACCACAGAGATCCCTGTTGCCCTTTATAACTGTGCCCACCCATCTCCTACCTCTGCTCCTGTCCCTAACCCTTAGCAAGCATGAATCTGCTCTCCATTTCTATAATGTTGTTATCCCACAAACGTTGCATAAAGATAGCCATACACTGTATAACCTTCGTAACTGGCTTTTTTTCACTCAGCATGATTCTCTGGAGATCCATCCAAGCTGCTATGTTTGCCAATAATTTGTTCCTTTCTATGGCTAAGTAGTATTCCATGACATGGACATACCAGCTTGTTGAAGGATTCACCTAGTCAAGGATATTGGGTTGTTTCCAGTTTGGGGCTATTACAAATAGGCTGCTATGAACATTCACATACAAGTGTTTTCTATGAACCTAAGCCTTCATTTCTCTGGGATAAGTGCTGCCTGAGTGCCACTGCCAGGCCATGTGGGATTTGAGCAAGTTTAGTTGTATGAGAAACTGCCAGATTTCTCCAGAGTAGCTGCCCCCTTTTCCGTCCCCACTCGCCGTGTGTGAATGCGCTGGTCTCCCTACGTTCTCGCCAGCTTCTGGTGTTGTCACCACTTTTTATTCCAGTGACTCTCAGAGGCATGCCGTGACATCTCACTGTAGTTTTCTTGCACTTCTCTAATGATGAATCATTATGAGCATCTTTTCATACACTTAGTTGCCATCTGTAAATTCTCTTCAGTCAATGTGTTCACGTCTTTTGTGCATTTTAATTGGATGTTTTTACTGCTGACTTTTGACAGTTCTTTATATATTCCAGATACCAACTCCTTGTCAGATATATGACTGGCAATTATTTTCTGTATTATTTCCCAGTCTGCAGCTTGTCTTTTCATCCTTCTAACATGATCCTTCACAGCGCAGAAAGTCCAGTGTATCGCCCGGCCGGGGGTGGCTCAGCAGTTAAGCATCGGCCTAGGATCCAGGCGATCGGGGTTCAATTCCAGGTCGGGGCACATGCCCGGGTTGCGGGCTCGATCCCCAGTCGGGAGCGTGCAGGAGGCAGCCGATCAATGACTCTCTCATCACTGATGTTTCTATCTCTCTCCCTTCCTCTCTCTGAAATCAATAAAGATATATTTTTTTTTAAAAAAAGGAAGTCCAGTGTATCATCCTTTCCTTTCAGGGACCATCATGCTTTCAATGTCGATTCTGTGAAATCATTATCAAGCCCTAGGTTCTGAAGCTGTTATCTTATGGTTTTTACACCAAATGTATAGTTTTCCGTTTGATATTTAAGTCCAGGATCTACTTTTGAGTTAATTTGCATAAGGTGTGAGGTTTAGGCCAATATTCATTTTTGTTGCCTATGGATGTCCAAACGACTCAGTGCCATTTATTTCCTCCAGTGAAATGTTTTTGCACTTTTGTAAAATAATCAGTTAGACATGTTTGCACGGATGTGTTCCCATAGTCTCTGTTTTGTTCTCTTGATCTCTGTTTCTGTCTTTCCAACCATACCACACTGTCTTGCTTATGGTAGAAATATATAGTAAAGGTTAATACGAGTAGAGTGGTACTCCCCACTTTATTTTCCTGGTTTTAAAGATTGTTTTAGTTAATCTAGGGTCTGTGCCTTTCAAAAAAAAAAAAATTATAGTAAGCTTGTCTATGTCAATAAAAACCCTTGGTGAAATTTTTACTGGAATTTCATCAAGCCTATTCAATTTCTGGAGAATTGACACGTTTACTATGTTGCGTCTTCCAAACCATGAGTACAGTACATCTCGATTTGCTTAAGTCTTTTCTGATTTCTTCCATTAACATTTTGTACATCTCAGAATAAAGATCCTGTACGTGTTTTGGTAAGTTCACGTCTAAGCATTTCATTTTCTTTGGCGTTCTTATAAATGATATTATATTTTTAATTTTAGCCTCAACATATTCACTGTAGAAATATAATTAACTTGCATGGGTTGATTTTATGTCCTGAGACTTTACTGAACTCACTTAGTAGTAGTAGGAGGTGTCTGGGTTTTTTTTTTTCTTTTCAATGATACCTTGGGATTGTCAATGTAGACAATCATGTCATCTGCAAAAACGGAGAGAACTTTGGAGTACTGTGCTGCATAAAAGGGATGGAGTAGACATCTTTGCCTTTGTCCTAAATTTAGGGGGAGCCCGGCCGGGCATGCCTCAGCGGTTGAGCGTCAACCTAGGATCCAGGCGATCAGGGTTCGATTCCCGGTCAGGGCACATGCCTGGGTTGTGGGCTCGATCAGTGACTCTCTCATCATTGATGTTTCTATCTCTCTCTCTCCCTCTCCTTTCCTCTCTCAACAAAGATATATTTTTAAAAATAATAAATAAATAAATAAATAAATAAATAAATAAATAAATAAATATAGGGGGAACATATTTAGTCTTAATGATAAAAGGTAGATATTAGCTGCATGTTTTTTGCAGATATCCTTTATCAAGTTGATGTGGTTTCCCTCTGTTCCTAACTTGCTAAGAGTTTTTATCATGAATAGGTGTCGAATTTTGTGAAACGCTTTTTCTATGTTAGTTAATATGACCATGTATTTTTTCTTTAGCCTGTTCATATGTTGGATTACAATGATTGATTTTTGAATGTTGCACCATCCTTGCATACCTGGGGTAAATCTCACTTGATCATAGTATATATTATTCTTCTTAAAAATGTTTGCCTTGATTTTGAAATACTTTGTTGAGAATTTCTGCATCCCAGTTCCTGAGAGAGAGTGGTCAGTACTTTCGGGTTTGGGGGCTTCATGGGTTGTTGGTTTTTTGTGCTCTCTCTTTCTGTTTTGAGTGTTGAGGTAATCCTGGCCTCAAAAATTAGTTGGAAAATATTCCCTCTTCCCTTTTCAGTATAAGATTGAGTAAAATTAGTGTTAATTCTCTGTTTGGTAATAATCTCCAGTTAAGCTATCTGGGTCTAGGTATTTCTTTTTCATAAACCTTTAAATTACAAATTCAATTCATTTAATGAGTATTAAATGAATACTTGATTGAATTTTTATAGTGTGATTTCTGAGAAATTAGCCCATTTCTACTAAGCTGTCAAATTTATGAGTATAAAGTTGTCTATAATATTCTCCTACTTTTTAATGACTACAAAATCATAATATCTCTTATTTAACTTCTGATATTAGTGACTTGTATCTTCTTTTTTTAATCGTTGTCAGTGTTGCTGGAGGTTTATCAATTTTACTGATTTTTTTTTCCCAAAAAGCCACTTTTGATTTTATTGAGTTTCTCTATTGTTTCTGTTTTCAATTTTATTGATTTCTGCTCTATTTTTATTATTTCCTTCCTTATACTTGCTTTGGATTTATTTTGTTCTTCATTTTGTGGTTTATTTAGGTAAGAACTTTGATTATTCATCTGTGATCTTTCCTCTTTCCTAATGTAAACTATTAATGCTACAAAATTTCCTGTCACCACTGCTATAGCTGCATCCCACAAATTTCGATACATCGTATTTTCATTTTCATTCCGTTACATGTATATTTTTCCTTTAAGACTGCATGTTTAAAACAAGGATTATTATTTATTTAGCTTCCTTGAACCATGGGTTATTTGTAGGTTTCTTTTGTCTTTCTATTATTGATTTCTAGTTTGATTCCATTATGGTCATAGGACATATTCTATGAATTCAATTCTTTTAAATATGTTGAGGTTTGTTTTACATCCCATAGTATGATCTATCTTGGTAAATAAATGTTACATGTGCACTTGGAAAGAATGTATAGTCTACAGTTGTTAGGTGCAACAGTCTATGAAGGTCAATTAGCTCTTAGTTGATAAGACTTCAGTTCTTCTATATTTTTGCTAATTTTCTGTAATTAGTTATATCAATCGTTGATTGTGGGGTGGTGAAGTCCTCAACTATAATTGTTTGTCTATTTCTCCTTTCCGTTCTATCAATTTTTACTTCATATATTTTGAAGCTCTTTTATTGGCTGCATACACACTTAGGATTGCTATGTTTTCCTGGTGGATTCCGTCCTTTATGATATAATTATGTCACCCATTGTCTCTAGTAATTTTCTTTGCTATGAAGTCTACCTTATTTGATATTCATATAACCATTCCTCCTTTTTTAAATTAATGTAAACATGATATGTCTTTTTATTCTTTTACTTTCAACCTATGTCATTGTGTTTGAAGTGAACTTCGTATAGACCTCATATAGCCGTGTCACGTGCTTTAAAAAAACTCCACTCTGACAATGTTTGTAATTTACTTAGTATATTTTGACCATTGATGTGTCGAGGCTTAACTCTGCTATTTTATTTTATTGTTTTCTGTTCATTTCCTCTGTTGTTCATTCCTCCATTTCTCTTAAATTCCTGAGGGTTACATAAAATATTTTTAGGATTTCATCGTCACTTATTTATTGAGTTTTGCATATTTTCTTAGCAATTGCTGTATGTGATACAATTTACATATGCAACATGTCACAGCCTGCTGATATAAATGTCTTACCAATCCACATGGCGTATCGAAATGGAACTCCCTTCAAGGTCCTCCTACCTTTCCCCCTTTTTCAATACAAGTGCCCAGCATTTCCTCTACAAGCACTGAGCACCACAACACACACTGTTACGGTTTTTGCCTTAGTCACCAACTACGATTTTTAAAACTTCCAAGAATAAGGGTAGACTATTATTAGAGTGACCCCTATCTTTTCCCATCCGCTCTTCTTTCTTTCCTGGAGTTCCCATTCTTCTTCTGCTATAATTTCCTTTCTGTTTAGAGAACTTCCTTTAGTCCTTCCTTAAGGGTAGACCTCCTTGTGACAAATACTCTTGGTTTCCCTTTGTCTGAAAATGTCTTTATTTTCCTCTTAATTCCTGAGGGACAGTTTCACCAGATAACTTGCGGCTGACAGTTGTTTTTGTTGTTTTTTTCTGCATTTGAAAAATGTGCCAGATCTTTCCAGCCGCCATGGTTTCAGATGAACAATCCACTGTTCTCTGAACTGGTGTTCATTCTTCTATAAACGCTGAGGCATTTTTCTCTCGTTGCCTTCAGATTTTATTTTCGTTTTTTGTTTCTAGAGGTTTGATTATGATGTGTCTTGGCAGAGATTTCTTCGGGTTTATCCTAGCTGGGACTCACTCATCCTTTTGAATCTGCAGCTTTGTATCGCTTGCCAATTTGGGAAGTTTACAGCCATTACCTCTTCAAATACTTTTCAGCCCTTTCTTCTTGCGCCTCTCCTTCTGGAACTCTGATGATACGTTAGGTATTTTGTTATTGTCCCACAGGCCCTTGAACTCTGCTCGTTTATTTTCCAGTCTACTTTCCCTCTGCTGCTCAGGCTGAGTAAGTTCTATTGATCTGTCCTCAGTTCACTGATTCTATCTTCTGTCCTTTCCACCCTACTACTGAATTCTTCCAGTGAGGTTTCCTATTTTTTCAAGGGAACTTGTAATTTCTTGTTCAATCAATTTTATAATAACCGCTTTAAACTTTTTTGCCAGAAGACTCATATCTGATTCCTCTTGGTATGGGCATTAGTTGTCTTTTCTCATTCAAATTGTGATTTTTCTGGTTCATGGTATGACAAGTGTTTCCAATTACGTCCCGGACACTTGGGATGTACGTTAGAAGGCTGTTTCCTTTTGTTTTCTCATTTATATCTCTATCTATTTCGGCAGGCAGTCGCCCTGCTGCAGCGCGTTGTGCGAGTCCTGGCTGAGGTCCCTGGCCTGTGGACAGAGCTGCGGGGAGGACAGAGCCCGGGGAGGACAGAGCCGCAGGGAGGACAGAGCCCAGGGAGGACAGAGCCCGGGGAGGACAGGGCCAGGGGAGGACAGAGCCCAGGGAGGACAGAGCCCAGGGAGGACAGAGCCGCAGGGAGGACAGAGCCCGGGGAGGACAGAGCCCGGGGAGGACAGAGCCGCGGGGCGCAGCAGGCTGGCTACTCCAGGGCCCGGGGCTGCCGAGGGGCGGGTGGCCCTGGCCCTGGCCCTGCTGCTGACGGCTGTGGGTCCTGGGCCCTCGCTGCTGGAGGGTGTTGTGGGGATGGGTTGTCTAAAGGACCTCTGCCAGCAATTCTGTCCTGAGCAGACTGGGCCACGTCTAAGTCCTCGCGGGCCTTTCCCCTTGCCCAGTCCTCAGCAGGCATCTCTTCTTTCCTCCCCCCTTTGTCTCCTGACTCCCTTCTTTCCTCCCCCCTTTGTCTCCCGACTCCCTTCTTTCCTCCCCCCTTTGTCTCCCGACTCCCTTCTTTCCTCCCCCCTTTGTCTCCCCTTTCTCTCCCTTCTTTCCTTTTTCTGCCCATCTCTGCGGGCAGCTCAGGGCCGCGGAGCTCCCCAGCCCCAATCATGGGTCCCGGAGATACGAAGAACACCCAGGAGGCTCACCCTGGAGCTCAATTCCCGAGGCCCTCGGGAGCCCTCTTTCCTCCTTCCCACCCTCCGGAGTCCTCTTATGATCATCTGTTGAGTTCGCTCTAGAAAATCTGAATTAAACTGCAGCATTTAGAGAGGAGCAAGGACAAGTGGAGGGTATTTGGGGACCACTTAATGCTTCTTAGAAATGGCTTGTTTACTTTGTTTTCAAAATCGCATGCTGACTTAAAATGAAAAGAATCAAAGTAACTTTTTTAAAAGTGACCCCGACAACTAGTGGTGAAGGGAGGGTTCAGCGTCAGAGACCCCAGCCCCGCACTTCGGCCTGCCCCCCGCTACCCAGGAGCCCCCCTGCACCCACACACCCGGGGACCTGTTCCCACCAGGTGATGGAGGGAAGAGAACCGGGGTCTAGCCGGCGGGTTGAGTAGCTTCCAAGCCAAACTCCTCCATGGGAGAGTCACACCCGAGTGGCCTGAAGCTACATGGCAAACAAATTCTAACAAACTCGAGCAAACCCTGCGTTGGTAAATATGGTCTCCACCCAAAGGCCGAAGGCAAAATAGACAGGACTTGCACGGCACCACTAAGCCCTACATTTCCTGTCATGAAGCCGGCACCCAGTAGGCCTTCACTAAGTATTCCTTGACTGTAACCAAAATGAAATAACCCTTTGAAATACTGCAGGAGCCCTGGCTCAAATTACATTCCACCAGGACGGTCTTCCAGGGAACAAACAACCACATCGTGACACCCTGTGGAGTATCTGAGCCACTGCACCCTGCAAGTCACACCAAAGCCCGAATTCAAACGGACGGGGGAAGGCAGGAAACAAAACAGCCCCCAAAGTGCATAATCAATACTTAAAAGTCTAGAATGCTCTTTTATCATCAGCAGTCTGACCCCATGGATAAGCACTCTGAAATAAAAGGGCCTGCTTCCCAAGCGTGGCGCTTATCTGAATTCCAGAACATTTATATGATTTCCTTTCCTTTAAAACTAATTTTAAATTGTGATCCAAGCCCTAACCAAGACGGCATGTTCCCAAATAGTATGGAATTTTGTGTAACTTTTCCTTTAGACATAAAATGAACAGGCAGCAAACTTAAAACATCCCCAAATTGTTATAAAATGGAATATCCTGAAAACGTCCAGTGATGACATGACAGGCGAGATCCAAGGGAGCTCCTAGGGTTCTCGTGATGCAGAAACATTAATAAGTGATTGCTGCAGACAAGATCTTCATGGTTTGCTAACTACGGATAAACACACAGACAGGATGGCAGGGTGGTTAAGAGATCTAGAACCTCCTAAGAAGGAATAACTCCTGACATCATACAAACCCACTTCTGCTGACTGTGACGATGGTCAGAAAGATGATTTTACTTTTATTTTCCACATAAAAAAACTGAAAACCCATCAAATATGTAAATGCAAAACATTCTAATTTTTCATATTTTGAGCTCCCCAAAAGGCAGCTTATAAGCAAGGAAATCCCTATATGCGGCAAATGTACACTTCTGCACACACTGAACAGAAAATAATTAAGAATTTTTTATGACGCTAATTTTATCTGAAAGTCATAGCTTTCAGATATCAGATACATTACATAGCTTTTGTATCAAGTTGCAACCACGCAGGGGTTGGGGGGCTGAGTGAAAAAGGTGAAGGGATTAAGCAAAAACAAAACAAAACAAAAATTACAGACCCAGACCACAGGATGGTGATTTCCAGAGGGACGGGGACGGGAAGGGGGGGGGGGTAGGCGAGGGTAAGGGGGGGTAAATGGTGAAGGAAGGAGACTTGACTCGGGGTGGTGAGCACACAATACAATACACAGATGATGTATTATAGAACTGTACACCTGAAACCAATATAATTTTATGAACCAATGTCACCCCAATAAATTCAATAAAAAATTTCAAGCATGCATACACCTTTCATTATTATAGACTTCTTTACTTATTCAAATAGTATCTGACATCAGAAAAATTGGTTTGCTTATTAGAACACAGAAAACACTATAGAAAAGAATTTAAAAAGAAATGATAAGACAAATAGAAAAATCTTATAACAACTTCAAAATCTCATGAAAATCACATAAAGATGTTTCTGAATCTCAGATACAATTGGTCTTCTGCAGATTTTTGTTTATGTGTTTTCTTTTAATATTTATACATTTATTTTCCACTCCCTGACTCTATTCTAAACTTGAAATTTAGTTAGCAAGATACTACCTGCCTTTCATGCTTGCTTTGTTGCTATTTAATTCATAAACTGCAATTCAATTGCAACTAACATAAAATTTTAAGTATATCAACTAATCTTTGACCATTTAAATAATGTATATTTTAGAAATTAAAAAACTGTCATTAAGATCACTAAAAAAAAAAAAAAAAATCATTAAACTCTTCTGGATAAAAGCCTTTTCTTATCCACACACTGTCAATAAACAAAGCGCTAATCTTGTCAGTTTTTTGACCACTGTCTCAGGAATGCTTCTTAAGTACTCAAAGGATTAAATTAAATCTCACCTGCAGACAGGCTTTACAATTCCGCCAAAAACCTAGTTCTCAGAGGAAAATTACTTTCATTATCTTCAGCTCAATCCAAAGATGCTGTCCTCTGGAATTTGCAGGGAAATAGCAGCATCAAAGAAACAATTCACTTCGAGAGCGTTTATTCCTCAAGACCCTGTCTAAAGGACTTCTTTAGGAGAGGATCTTTCTGGGAAATATTTTCTCAAGGTCATTCTGAGACAGCCATAAAACTGTGCCATTTAATTACTTCAAGTTGATGTCTTTTCACAATTTCGACTGTCTTCTTGAGGTTTTAAGAGGGGTTTTTTTAAAGAATTATTTATCATCTTTGTTTTGAATTATATATTTGGCTTCTGCTGTTTTGGTTTTCTAAGAGATTATATCATTTTATGAACTAAATGTTTAAAACTCGTGGAGGGAATAAAAATTTAAAATTTATTTCTCTTGAGTTCAAAAGAGAAATAATTTAAGAAACTGAATGTGAGATTAAAAGTGTGTATGCAATTTTCAAATGACAGCACTTTAACTAGTATTCAATTAACTATTTTCCACCGAGTTGTAAAAGAAAGAAAGAAAAGAAACTATTTTCCAACTTAGAGTATTCTGCCTATGCTCTTTAATTTAATTTAAGAAATACTTAATAGGATAAAATACTCACATTGCAGAAAATTTCCTCCTAAGAAGAGATAGCATTTCAATAAGGTCCCCCACCGTGTTGTTATAAGAGCCACTGGGGGCAGGATTAGGACGTGGTTCATTTTTAGACTCTTGCATCTACTTCCTAAATAAACAAATCCTGGCCCTTTCTCCCCAAATCAAATACAAACCCAGAGGAAGGCCAGGGAGATGAACTACTAGACTGAAAAACAGAAACAGTATGTCAAAGAACCCTACATCATTATTTGCAGACAATTTATTTTGTTATTGGTTAGTATCCTTCATGCTAAATGTTCTGTCCCCTGCAGCAAATGTTCCATTTCAAAAACATAGTAACATGTGCTGGAAGCAGAAACCACCCAAGCAACAGTTCTGGTGACTATAGAATGTATTCGTGGTAGATTTTTAAACGCACATGATTCCTGAAGCTCAGGAGGTATGAATTTCACCATCAGTATCATTGGGAAATAACAAAGTTAAATGCTGTATATCAGAATTCTCTTTCAGCTGGGATAAGAAAGCTCGGTGAAACTGAGCTTAAAGTGTATTTTACTGCCGTCAGGCTGTGTATAATAAATAGGAGGCTCTGCTACATGTAAGTGTTAAAGGCAATATTTGCAAATGCACCTTTTATTTTCATCTTAGAAACAAGAAGTGTGAATAAACTGTAGCATTTCTTCATTTAGGTACATTAGCATAACCTGTTGGAAGATCATTCCATAACTTAGTGTTTTTCCCTTTAATGTTTACACTGGATTCTTCAAACAATATGCTTTGTCTATACTTAGCAAGACTTGCCCCAGTCCGAACCTTCCAGAGCCCAGTCCAGAATGGCTCTGACAGGACCTCAAAGACAGACCCTACCTGTGCCCCAACTCCTCTTCTCTTCAGATGGGCTTCCTTAGGGACATCTAATCTCAGTGTCATTCTAACTAAAGCCATGGTGTCGTGTCTGAGCTTCACAGATGTTATACAGTAATTCTGAGCGTATTTAACGTTTCTCTAAATATTTTGGAAACTAAGCATGAAAGGATCTCTGGATATGAAGAGTTTTTATGAGGTTAGGGCCGAATCCCTTCTCAAGAGTTTTTGTGACACAATGAGTTACGTTCTTCATTGGAACAAAGGGGCAAGTAGGCAAAAAGCCCACAAGAATGTCATTCAGCAACTCTGAGAGACTCTAGCATCCAAATGATTTGCACAACTAACTACAGTCAGAGACCCCACAGGGATCATCTACTTCTATCACTCACTGTGCTGTGATGAATCACACATCTGCAATATATTCAATTATTAAAATATGAAAATTATCCAAAATCGTGTGGCTTCCAACTTGACCACATAGAAGAATTATCTGGGTACCTAATAATGCAGGTTCCTGGGCCCCAGGACCGCAGGCTCTGGCTCATTAGGTCCAGGGGCAGGTTTGGTAATCTGCAAATTTAACAAGTGCTACAGGTGATTTTGATATAATGATCCATGAATCAGTTCAAAACAAAACAAAACACTGGAATAGAAACATTTTTACATCAACCTGAGTCTGGAAAATAATAGTGACTACCCATGTTTCCCTCAGTCATCATCTTCCAGAAAAGTCAGCAGTATTCTTCCTTAGTCTCTCACAACTAAAGTCATTTTTCAAAGGTCTGAGAATTCAAAGAGCACCCCCAGAACATGGATGCAGGCCGAGGCCAGGCCAGCCGGTTCCTCGCCCCTGCACCGTCAGTCTCACAAACAGCATGCACAGCAGGGGGTTCGCGCTCGGCAGGAGCCTCTTCTAGGGGAAAGCAAGGGCCGGCCCGAGAAGGTCCGATCTCCCCGAAAAGCTCTGCTGGAGGCAGTCACCAGTTACTTAGGACAAATCCTGTATCCATAGCCGAAACCGTCAGAGGCCTAAGATACAACAAAGAGGCTGAAGGTAGAACACGAAGGAAAAGAGCAGGACCTGACAAACCCAGAGGATAGAGCTGCAACATAAATGAAACAGATTTTCTATATTCCCTGCCTCTCAAGCTCCCAGTAAAAGAACTTCATGGAATCGTATATGGACCGGAAGAAAAGCAGCACAAAAAAGATTACAGCCCGGCCGGTGTGGCTCAGCGGTTGAGCATTGACCTAGGATCCAGGAGGTTGCGGTTCGATTCCCGGTCAGGGCACATGCCCGGGTTGCGGGCTCGATCCCCACTAGGGGGCGTGCGGGAGGCAGCGATCAGTGACCCTCATCATTGATGTTTCTGTCTCTCCCTCCCTCTTTCTGAGATCAATAAAGATATATTTTAAAAAGAAATAAAATAAAATAAAGATTACGAACAGCAAGCCCGCAGGCCTCTGATGTAAACCCTGGGGCTGGCCAGATGAGCTGAAATAGTTAAACAGGCCTTTCATTTTCTCCCGCTCACAGTTTAACATCGTTCATTCCTTCCAGTGGGAACCATCTGCCTTTGAGAGGTCTGATTACAGCACACGCAGAATTTACAAAATGAAATGAGAACACAGTCTCCAGATTCACTCGGCTAATGGGAAGGAGTCTGTCTTCTGCAAAGTGTCAAAAATTCAATCTCGTCTGTTAGCCCGACGCTGAAGAAAACAGAAACCTGCTTTTCCCCCCCAATTAAATTCCTTAGGCTTTCCTGGGAGGCTAGTCTCGCTCTGAAATCGGGTATTTAAAGACGCGGTCTGCTTTTGTTTATGCACTTTTGTTTCCTATTAAGATCTAGAATGTGTCCTGTGCTTTTATTGCCCAAAGCAGCTTCCCTACCTGTGATTTCTGAATCTCATGGGTCGATGTTTCAATGTGGCCATCAACTTCTATCCTTTGTCAATGCACTCTGGTCCCCTAATAGGCGCTAGATGAAAGAGTGGGACTTGAACCCAGGTCTATCAGATTTCGAAACACTAAGCTTTTTTTAAAAAAAAACACACTATTTAATATTTATTTTGTAATATTTAATATGGATTGAACACAGAATGACTGAGAACAGTTCTTCTACAAGCATTTACTTTAGTCTGGTCTGACTGCACACTGTTAACACGCCCCTTTGCCCCTCGGTCTCAGTAAAGAGCAAACAGTTACAAGACAGTGCACCGCAAATTGCTCATTAATAAGAAAATCAAGGCATCTTTTTCCCCAATTTGTTGAATATATATATATGTGTGTGTGTGTGTGTATATATATATATTCAATATTGAGCTAAGATTTGAATGTCAGCTATCTTTGAAGACCTGCAGAAGCCAGACAAGCTCCTGGTCCCCATGCAGCTTATGTATATTAGGGGACAAAGTTAATAAACAAGTCAACAACTGTTCATAAAACATAGTAACTTTAGACAGTGATAAGTACAAAGTCTACGAAGAAAATAAATCAGGGAATAGAGAATGATGGAGTTGGAACAGAGTTATGTCAGATGGGGTGCTCAAGAGGACTTCTTGGAGGCGATGACATCTGAGCAGAGACAGGGATGCTATGAAGAACCAGCCGGGGAGCGTGGTAATGCAAAGTCCCTGGGGTAAAAGGAAATGGGGGCTTTCAGAACAGCAAGAGGGCTTCAAACACACGGGCCGACAGACAACATCCTATCACCTGGTAACAAAGCTTTTCATCTCCAAAGAGATGAGAGTGATTTCTCTGCAAAAGCAGAGGCAGCCACTCATTGTTATTTACTTGTTCACTCATTAATTTAAAAGATCGTTGTCGAAAATCTACCATGTGAGGGCTGTCTATTTAGGTGATTTACAGAGATATGTTCCCTATGGTGGGACTCCTAACCTAAGGGTCAGTTCACCCCAGAGACAGGACAGGAGCAAATTCTGATGCCTGGAGACCTACATGGAACCCCTGCTGAAATCTAGAGCGCCCCAAAGTGAGCTCAGGTTAGACCGGCAACCCCCCAAGGCCAAGCAGACTGAGTGGTGCTCCGTCTCAGATCTCCTGGGTGGGAGGCAGGGATACATGCTTGATCTCCAAGAAGCTAGAATTCTATTTCGAGGGGCCTATTTCAGTCAAGGTTGTAAGAGGGAAAGAACATGTAACACCAAGATATTTTGTGAAGCAGAAACTGGGTGAGGCTCCTGACACTCCAGTGTCATGTCACGGATGACAGACACGAAGGCCCATAAGAAGCGGGAATGCTCCCAGCGAGCTGAGCAGCACAAAGCAACTCTCTGGAAGGCCCCGGCTCTCACCTGTGTAACTGGAATGATAATAATGTTTCCCCATCAGTCATTTACTCAATGGATACTAGCTGAGCACTGGGCACCCACTAGGCACTGGGACATAGCAGTGAGCACACAGCTCCCGTCCTGCAGGACCTTCAAGTCTAAGGGGAGAGGACCCAGAAATAAACAGGGAATTATAATAGGCACAGAGTTTTTGTGGCATCTGGAAAAAGAACCAACCTCATTCTGTAGGGCCAAGGAAGATGTACAGGAAAAAGGTGACAACCAAGCTGACAGCCAAGGGACAAGTAGGAGTTAGCAAGGTGGGAAATGAGGGAGCGGGAGCGGAGAATGTCCTAGTCTGAGGGAGCAACATGTGCAAAAGGTCAGAGCAGAAAAGAGCAATGATTTGTTCTGGGGTCTGGAAGTCGTTCCAAATGGCTGGAGGAGAGAGTGGGCGGGGGCACAGATGAGACCCAGATTATGAAGGGTGTCGTGAGGGTGCCGAGGACCTTTATCCTCAGGGCAACAGGAATCTTTAAAGTTCAGAGCATGGAGATGGCATGACTCCACTTGTGTTTGGTGCTGGTGCGCCTGCTGGCGTGGCTCAGTGGTTGAGAGTTGACCCATGAACCAAGAGGTCACAGTTCGATTCCCAATCAGGGCACAAGCCCAGGGTTTCGGGCTCAGTTCCCAGTAGGGAGCATGCAGGGGGCAGCCAATCAATGACTCTCTCATCATTGATGTTTCTCTCTCTCTCCCTCTCCCTTCCTCTCTCTGAAACCAATAAAATTTAAAAAATTAAAAGATCGATAAAAATATATGTATTTTTTTAAAAGATAGTGCTGGTTGCTGTGGGGAATAGATGGGGGGACAGACGGGAAGAAGGGCAGGCAGCCCCACAGCCATGAGGACAGGATTCCTATAAAGGGGACCCTGCGGCAGTGAGGGGACAACTTCACAGGCGAGTGGACCAACAACTGCGGTTCATCCGCGCAATGGAATCCTACTCGGCAATAAAAGGAATAGATGACTGATCCCCGCAACTGCGTGGGTGACGCTCAAACGCATTATGTCAAGTGAAAGAAGCCGGACCCAAGGTCTACGAATGTATGAGTCCCCCGACGCAATGTTCCGCGCAGGACAAAGACAGGACGGAACAGACCAGTGGCTGCCAAAGGTAAGCTCGCTCGCTGCAAAGGGTGTGCAGGAAAATCTGCAGAATGATGAAACTGTAGTTTATTTTTAAGACGCTTTTTAGAGAAGTTTTCGGTTCACAGCAGAATTGAGAGGAGGTACAGAGGTTTCCCATGTACTGTCTGCCCTCACACAGGCACAGCCTCCCCAAGTATCAACACCAGTACGTTTGTTACAACTGAACCTGCACGGGTCATCAGAAGCACCCGAAGTCCAGACTGCACACCACGGCTCACTCTTGGTGGTGTGCACAGCATGACTTTGGCCAAATGTGTGAGATCTACCGTTGCAGTAACATACATAGTGTTTTCCTGCCCTGAACATCTCCTGTGCTCTGCCTGTTCATCTTGGCAGCCTCTGGTCTTCTCATTTTTCACTGGATGCATTTTTTAAAAATACATAATTGTAAACCACAGAGGGCGGATTTTACTGTATATAAACCATATCTCATATTTTTTAAGTGACTGGACTGGTAAAAGGGCTTATAGGGCTGAGGGTTGTACCACTGAGACTCAAGGGAGAGAAATAGCCTATGGGCTCCAGGAGCTGTTCCTACACCACTCCCCCAGCCTGGAACACTCAACAGTAGGGTTGGGAATCTTCAGAGAGCTTGAGTGGGTTGTTGGTGAATTGTCTCAGCTTCACATGAAAAAAGAGGAGGGAGTGTCGGGGTCCAGTATGAAATCCCTGCATGCTTACAGGACTCCCCACCAAACTGGCCCTTCTAAAGTCCCCAGCCTCTCTCAGCCCTGCCCCATACTGAAGTCCTTGAAATGCTAAACTCCCCCAACTCCACCTTCTCTGGCTTCTCAAACACCTTGTCTTTCCCACTTTCCCCGAAATGCCACAGGTCTCCCCAAGACCTTCAGGTCCTGACAAGGGAGGGAGCCCTCTGCCCTCTCTGCTCTCAGCACTTACTTCTTCAAAACACGCCCTGCAATTAGTCAGGTCATTAGCTCCATAATCACAATTGTAGCTTGACTTTTGTCTTTAATCTTTATTGTTGAAAGTATTATAGATACCCCCTCCCTTTTTTCCCCCTGACGATTGCCCCCCTCCACCCAGATCCCTCCCCACCCCAGGCCTTCACCACCCTGTCTGTGTGGCCTGACTTTTGTTTCAACTGTTATTTTCCAGTGAGGATCCCAGGGGGGCAGGAACTCCTTCTGTCTCATCTCCTGCTGTTTTCCAGCCCCTAGCACATAGTAGGCCCTCATAGACATATACATATGCATTAAATGAATTTCAACAAGTTGCTCATTAAAAATATTAGGTCTGTAAACGCTCTGAAAAATCTTCTTGAATCTAGTAAATTAGTAGTTCTGGGGGAAAGCAGGTAAAAAACTCTTACAAAGCTTTTGCAGGGAGAAGAAACCCCCTTCCCCACTCATTTCCCTGCAGCCTGCCCCTAAAGTACTCAAGATAAGACTTACCAGCCAGGACCTATTTAGAGTTCAGAATGGGACCCTCCCTAGGCTTAAGGCTTCATGAGAACTTTGCTCTCCTTGTTCTAGAATGAATGCAATTCGTGATTCATAGATTCAATAAGAGACCTGGGAATCTTTTTCCAAGGCCTCTTGGAACTCAGATAAGTGCTAGAATAAAAACATTTACCAACGGATTAAGGTGGTTTCAACATTTCCATTATAAGCCCCTATTTTCAGAGAATTATATGATAAGCCAGCCGTAAAACTTAATTCTAAACTGAGGCTTGTCAACTAATGATGGACTATCTTCATGAATTTTTTTTATTTTTTAGAGAGAAAGAGGGAGAGAGATCCAACTTTGGCCATTTGTAAGTTACTGGATTGTCAAAAGAGAGAAACTGAAAAGCCGTTTTCAGTGTTTCTTTAAATAAACCTTGTAGAGGGAAAATATCTTTGTTTTCACAAACACTAATCTTGAGAACCAGTGATAGGGAAGAGACCAGTGCACAAATGTGAGATCTGTGTTCATGGGAAAGTTGACTTAGGCAAAACAGGGTAGCTGCCATCAGCATGGCACACCGGGTAGCCATTAAAAAACCCACAAATTTAACTTGGTCACATTTATTTGTCAGAGTTAGTGTCCCAAGATGTAGGAAGCAGCAACTCCTGCTGTTCTCTAGACACAATAAATTGAGCATAAACTATGCTGTCTTAGGTCCCTTATAGCCCCAGAGAGAAAACGAGACTTTGAGAAATGCTGGCAGCGCACTCACTGTCCATTTTGCTTAAAAGAAAGTATAAATAACAGTCACACAATCCCAACAACGTGCCCTTGGCCCAGACTGTAAAACCCCAGCGTGTCTCCAGCCAAGTTCAGAGGCAGCGCCATCAGGCCTGCCCTGTGGGTAGTTTAACAGTCATTACACACTCGTTTGCTCTGTGCAAAGCTACAGATCGCTTTCAGCAAGAAAAAGAGGAGTCTGAAATGATGTGGCCACGTGGATTCTGCTCTCAATCCACGTTAGGCTTTAAATTAGAGACATTAAATAGAGAGCCAGCAATATGGGAAGAGGCAGCCACGCCAAGTGCAAGGTCGGCAAACTCTGGCCCATGGTCCAGTTTCTAGCCCACCCCGTTTTTGTAAACAGAATTGACGGAGACCCAGCCATGTCCACCTGTGTACACCTGATTTAGTGCTACAAGTGGCGGAGTTGAGGACTGCCATAGAGACCATCTGGCCCTTTAAAAGGCTATTTGGTGATTTCTGGTGCAGTGGATATGAAGAGATCAGACCTCTGTGTGACCTTAGGCAGGCTAGCGAATCTCTTTGAGCCTCCGGTTCATCAATAAAATGGGATCTAAATATAATAATACCTATCCCGTGGGGTAATTGTGGTGGCTACAGGAGTTAATACATCTGCAGAAAGCTAGGGGGAAATGGGATTTTAAAAGCTGGCACCTGAATTTCATTTGGGAATAAAATTGCCCTTGCTTGGGGAAATATGAAATGCTGCATAGCCCTTTTCACGTGGAAGGATGAGGGCTGGGGTGTGGTCTGCAGGAGGCAGGGGAGCGTACAGAGACCTGAAGTCCATTATACTCAGGCGGGGTAGGGCTGCGGGGCGAAGGCAGACAGGTGGGCTAGGGGGAGAAGCAGGCAAGAGACGGGGCTGAGCAGCTTGGCCAGCTGCTGACGCGAGCAGATGTGGGTGACCCAAGAGAAGCTCCACATGGGGAGGCAGCACAAGCCTCGTAAAGAGGCAGGTATCCTGAGGCTCCCCACTCTCAGGTCTGCCCTAGCGTGACCCCATCTCCCCATCAACGTTTCAGGAGGGGCTCCTCGCCCCCACATGCCTGTGTGAGTGGCAAGAGTGGGCAGGAAGGGAATGGGGCTGTTTGTGACTGGGTAAGTAGAACCACCAGACCCGCTGGGGGAAGGAGGTGTAGACAAGCTCAACAGAGTGGCAGGAGTGGACATTCACAACTGAAGGGCATCTGAGGACAGGCTCTGAGGGCGGTGAGGGCCCCTGGGAAGGGGTGGGCTTCTTATTGGATGTGGAATAGGATGAGCAGGCTGTATTTACTCATCTCCAAGGACAGGTGACCTCACTGGCACTTAGTTACATGCATCAGGAACCTAGCTTGGAATCTGACACAACACTGCCCTGATCTTTCATATGGACTTGCCATTATAATTATTATTATTTGCTGGGAGTCAGAAAACTTGATTCCCATTGCTTTTCTATCTCGTGATCTCAATAAAACCATTTAACCACTTCTGGACCCCAGCTTCCTCATCTCTAAAAATGGGAATCACAACAGCTGCCCTGCTGACCCCACAGGTTATGGAGAGAATCAGATGGCACAGCCTGTGCCCTATGAAAATGGCAGAGCCCCATGCCAACGTCACGTTGCATCATTAAGGAATAGTTGACTTTTCTGGTAAAACATTAACCAGTCTAACCCCTTAAAACCAACACTTCAAAGATCTTGAAGCGGACTGCATTTTCCCCTCGTAATTCCAGGCAATAAAACTGGTAACCTCTTCAAAGTTGCGCTAGGAGATAACAGAGCGGAGACCGGCCGTTTGCAGCACACGGTCTCCTCTTGGATAGGCTGAGACCATTTATTCAAAAGTGCACCTTTGAACCATCTGCAGACTCCTCCTTCCAGTTCCTACTGAGTTAAACTTTGCTCACAGCGTTCAATTGTATGGCAATCATTATATCCACTTGGTTTTAGGATTAAGGCCATACCCCTGGGAAAACAGATGAGAACAATATAAAGCATCCTTTTAATAAACTGTGTACCATACCTGCATCCTGACCGAGGGCTATAAACAGGGCTGTTTCTTTAGGGGATGTCAGGTGGTGCTTAAAGAGAAAGAGCAGGACTGTGCCCACACATGGCCCGGGGGATGCATCTGCTCTGAACTGGAATGGGGAAAAGCAAACACCGCCGAGCCGAGGGAAGCAGGGTCAGGGGTTTCAGACTGAAAACTCTGGAGAAACTCCATTTCAAACCACTACAGCCAATTTTACTGCGAGATAACATAGGAGTGAAGCGTGGGCATGGAACACAATGGGTGCACAACATTGCTGAGTAAATGACTGAACAAATGCCATTTGTATAAGTAATAGTAGATATAAATATGATCAGCTACATATTCAATGTTGATTATGTCCATGTGCTTTGCGGGGCACTTTGAACATCCATCACCCCATTTCACTCTCACAACTATCCTATGGCAAAGACATTCTGTGATCTTGTTTTATTGATGAGGAAACTGAGGGTTCAAGGGGGTAAAATAACTTGACTAAGTCCACACAGTTAGTAGGTCACTCAAGATACTGTTTTTTGATAAAAACACAGGTCACCTCTTTATTTATTTTTTTAAAGAATAGTTTATTGATTTTTTTTTTTTTAGAGCGAGAGAGAGGAAGGGAGAGCAAGAGAGAAACATCGATGTGAGAGCAAAACATGGATCGGCTGCCTCTTGCACACCCCCCACTGTGGATCAAGCCCACAACATGGGCATGTGCCCTGACTGGGAATTGAACCAGCAACCCTTCAGTGCACAGGTCGATGCCCAACCAACTGAGCCACACCAGCCAGGGCACGGGTCACCTCTTTTAAAACAATGGTTAAAATCAAGTGGTTTTGCCAATACTCAAGCAAAAGCAAGTTGGAAAACCTGGAGCAGTAACATAATCAAAAACTTGTTTTCAAAATGCTTCAATTTTTATTAAGCCATTCAAAATTGCCTTCATGTTCAGTATGTGTACTTTTATATCAAAAAGCAATTAAGATCTGACATAGGCCAAATGTTGGCCTTCCGAGGGTCACGGCCTCCATGGCAGTGAGATGTAATCCAATATCCCAACACAGGGGCTCCAAAAGACAATGCTAGTGTTGGGTTGCAGCCCTGGTGACGTCAGGCAAGACACAGGTCCGCTGTGTATAAGCTATCAAAGCCCCACTAAACTTGAACTGAAATGCCGAACACTGCGACCTGGGCCCCTTTAATCAACATCTGCTCAACAGTTTGCCTCTTTCCACCAGCCAGCAGAAAGAATGTGATACAGTCTTCCTGCTATAAAGCCTGGGTAGGCCCAGGGAACTACCTGGGCGGGTGCATTTTGGATGGGAGGGCAGTGCTCCCTGATGGGGAGGGCAGACTTGGGGAGGAAAGACAGGCATCGGTTGCCTTCAAGTTTCAGGGATTTTCTCTCCCAGCAGAATAGCAAATGAAGCAAGTCATTTCCCTCCCTTCCAAGGGATGATATCACTTTTTTCAGACAATAAAATTCATGGAAAGTGAAATGATTTGATTGTCTTTAGCACCAGTAAATTTTATTGTAATCCATGGCCAAATATATTTATGTCTGGTTCTGATATACAACCTTAGCATCTATTGTTCAGAGGAAATTTGACTTAAAAGACATTAGTCATCAAGTCTGCCCCGAAGAGTTCAAGCAGTACTTTTTCTACTAGACTGTCCTGTATACGAGGCTAGACAAATAGACTGCAGAGAATGGAGGCTGGCTTCCAGATCGGCCGCTCTCCCAAGACCCATCAGCCCCACCATTAGCACAACTCGGCTACAGAGACTTTTCTTATTTTCAGTGAATTCCTTCCATCTCCACCTCTTGGTCTAACCCCCGCTGAGTCTCTCCTCTTCGTACCTGCACTTGTCCTGTGTTGAGTTGCCATGTTGTGACTAGTGCCGTCTGAACATATTTCAACAATAACAACAGTAGTGGATCCAGATTTTGCTGAGTTTGAATTGGGGGTGAGTGAGTGGGGGAGGTTCTTTTAAAAATACAGATATATATTAATTTTGCAAAATTTACAAAGACACATAAACATGAGAACACGCCGCCAGGGCTTCGGAAGAGCACATGGGAGGGGCATAAACTTGAGCATCATTAGCTTCCCAGTAAACTCGTCTTGGATCAGTAATAATGAGTGCTCATTAAGCAATGTCCAGAAAATCCTCAGATATCCTGCCTTGCCAGGCCAAGGCCTTCACCATTTGCCATGTGACAAACCTTCCTTCACCTGGAGACAAATACTTCTGAAAACTTGTCCTTAGAGGACACAAGATTTGGTCTTTTCTATTCCTAAGAGATAATTCACATCGGTCCCCACAATGGAAGGGAAGGAAGACATGTAATGTCATTGGGTCTTCATAGCTTTCTCAATGTCAAAAGATGTTCACACACTTGCTATGACTTTGTGATGTTCCTCTTGGGAAACAGGAGACACCTACCTCTTAAAGCCCCAAATAAGAAAGGAAGAGTAACAACTCAGCGGCCCCACTGTCAACGCTCATATAGAAAAGAAAGATGCAAATCAGCCACACTGACTGGCCATGTCCTTGAAGCCAGCCTGGAATAAATGTGCTTCTAGTCTGGGACTCGTCAGAGGGTTAAGCTCCACAAGCAATGCCTAGACATAGGAAGACCTCACACAGCAAGGCCTCAACTTTCAAGAGCTGAGCAATCAGTGTTGGTCACCCCTGCTCATTATTTAACGTCATCTGAGTCGAAAATAAAGGACCAGGTGGAAAGCACTTTCTGGCGTTGGTTTTGAGAGCTCTCAATCCTGCACTCACTGCCTCACTAAAAGAATCAATAAATATAGTAAAAGTTTGGCAAGAATAAAAGTGTCTCCCCTGATTGTTTGATTAGGGGCTCTCCTAACAGAAGGGTTCCCCAGGAGCCGGGCGCTGTGGTGCGCCCCCATCACTCATTCACTCGTGAACCATCACAACTTCTCTACAAGGCTGGGACTATAACCCTGTTCATTGCTGAGACTGGGGAAACCGAGGCTGAGAGAGGCTTCAGAAGTGATCTAAGCCACAGAGTCAGAAAAGCCAGAAGCCAAGATGCAACCCCAGGTGCTTGTTGCTTCCCATTGCCCCAATAAAAATATTTTCACTTCCCACCTTCCCCTGCTTCCTTCTCACATATACACACCATAAAAAATGGCTAATAACTCTTAACAGTTATTTATTTATAAACCTTTATGTTTTAATTTTAATTGTGATAAAACATACGTAACAAAATTTATACCCTTAACCATTTTTAGGTGAACGGTGCTGTGACATTAAGGACATTCACGATGTTGTGTGATCGTCACCATGACCCATCCCTAGTACTCCTCTCATCTTGCAAAACTAAAGTTCTGTGCCTACTAAAGAATAATTCCCCATCTTTTTCCCTTTTATTTGTCAGCCTCGTGCGGCCCGCTCCGTGGGCGCTCCTGGGCTTCGCCTGCGCCTGTGGGACCCGCAGCGCTGCGGGGTCCTGAGCCGCAAGCCCAGCCGGGCCCCGCTGGTGGGGGGCTCTGGCTCAGCTGCGGTTCCTCAGCCTGAGATGTGCCTGCGATGCAGCGCCAAAGGAACTTCCAAAACCTTGGTTTCTTCTGTTCGGCTGGGATAAGTACAGGACATACCTAACTGCCTGCAGGTGTCATGAGGATCAAGTGAGCTGCTCAGCCAATATTCCTCACATCTTTATTCAGCTCCTATGACATGGCAAAGGCTGATCTGTGCACAAAACAGACAATAATCCCTGCCGCTGTGAACCTTAGATTCCAGCAAAGGGAGGCAGGTGAAAGACAATAAGCACAATAAGGAAAGGACAGAGTGTGCTGAAAGGTAAAATATTATGGGGAGAAGAACAAACAGCAAGGTAAGAAGAATAAAGACTGCTGGGGTAGAGGCAAGCAGGCTGCAGACTGCGTGACAGTCAGGGTCGGGGGTCAGGGGAGGCTCACTGAGAAGGTGACAGCAGAGGACAGACCTAGAGTTGGGGAGGAAGTTACCCTAAAATCATGTAAAGTGCCTGAAATAGCATGTGGCGCGCAGGAACTGCTCAGTAAATACTAGCTGCTATTATAAAATAAAATAATAATTACAATGATGACAGCAATCGTAAATACCCTCTGGATCTCGCCCTCAGGAGGTCCGATAAAGCTACAGGAGGGAGCTACTCTTCACTGAGTCTCCATCCTGCTGCTTCCTCCACTGGATGTTGGACTCCTTACAGTGAATCTCCTCATACACATACACACACATAGAAGCACACATATGCACACACATGTACACACACAAACATACAAACACGCACATGCATTGTATACTTCATGTATTTATGGAAAAGCGGAAAATTCCAAGGCTTCTTTGGCTAAAGAAGTAAGCAACTTTGGGCAACTTCCTTCAGCTCTGAAGGCCTCAGATCCCCCCTCTGAGAAATCAGAGGCCTTTGGGCTCCCCTTTGCCTAGAAGTCCTCTCTGAACACTTTAGGAGCACTGGACTTATTCTCTGTATGTACATCTTTTGTCCCAAATCATACCCTATTGTGTTACATCACAATTCTCTCTTTTGTCTTGTAGGAAAAAGCTGTGCTTCAGTAGAAAACTATTATTTAATCACACTCTTTCAGGTCATCGCAGTCTAGTCTTTCATTGCCTTTGAGCTATTTTACAACTAGGTAAATTGCAGATAACTCATAGTAATAAAAATAATTCTTGTCTATAAACATACAAATTCTGATGTGTTCAGTGGAGGTTATACTGACTCCTCTCTGCTCTTGGGGGAAAAAAAAAAAACAGTTTTGCTGCAATTTGCACATGCAATATTCCGACGTATAAAAGTTTCTCTATAGGTTGTCTATCCAATTCTAACACCTGCCTGGTTCCTTCATGAAATTAATGAGTTAACTAAAATCTTTAACTCATGTTTATTTTATGTGTATCGGAGTCGTGACTTTGCCATTTTATGAAAGTTACCTTTAATAGCTCTGTTTCCTCTGCCATCCAAGGAACATCTCAAGATGTTTGTATATTTACAAACAATGAACAAATGAATGAACCAGCTAACAAATGAACAAGCTCTCTCTCCATGAGCACATAGGGATACTGTGCACAGAGAGGTTAGAGTAAAAATCAGACTACCTCAGTTCATAAATAACCTATCGCTGCTACTTGCCAGCAGTGTTATGCACAGTAATTCCCTTTTCCTCACATTTCCCATCTGAAAAGTGGACATAAAAACCCCCCTCAAGTGGGGTCAATAGGATTATAAGAAATGATCCATGAAAAAGGTTAAGCACCATGCATGCAGCCCTGAAAGTATTCAATAAATTGTACCTATTATCATCATTTAAAACATGCTGACCATTTGGGCAATCATACATATTCTACTCTTCTTCAAGCATCCCCCAGAGTGGCCCGTACCCAACAGGTGCTTTATAAAGGCTAATGACAGTGGTGGTGACCACAACAGTACCAAACGTCCTGGCCTGCCAAGCTTAATAAAGTGTGTCATCCATTCTTCCAGACCACTGCCGGAGATGTTACAGCCTGACCTTCTATTGATCCCAACATCGTCCCAACGGACCTTGTTCCATTGTAATTTATTACAAGAGCCAAATTGAATCCACATGACAGTGCTCAGGGCCAATTCTCATTGAGGTTCTCCCCATCCCCCGCCCCACCCCCACTGCCCCCAAAGATTTGTGGAGACACTGAATTAGATGATTTACTCAATTCCAGATATTACAGCTATTGAATTCCTTTCTTTAATCTTGCACGTCCACCTAGAAAACAATAAAGATGGCCTGGCATGATTTGTTCTGTACTCTCGTAAATTTATTATTAATGTGGAGTCCGTAACCTTCACTTGCCTGCTCAGTTCTTCCCAGCCATGGTCTTTATCTTGAGGAATTCAAGTTGCTTGTTGCTACTGACATCTCCTATATTCCTCAAGCCTTTACTCTCAGTTCGAAAGAGGCAAGCCCAGAAAGATGGCTCTCTGGCTGCAGGCATCGCTGCACATAAATAACAACAGGCCTGGGGGGAGCCCACATGCAGGTTTGCCAAGAGACGTCGGAGCAAATCAGCGCCTCCCGCGCACTCGAGGCAACTCAATAGCTACAACTGACGCTCTTGACTTTTCCTTCAATTCGACGCGGGGCCGGTGTCTCCGGGCCTCTCCCTTGTCACAGCTCATTGCTTTTGTAAGCATTTTGGACATTATTTTCCAGCTTCCCCTTCCCTCCGCGGGCGAGGCTGAGCGCGCCGACACCGCAGCTGGGAGGCTTATCCAGCCGAGCGGGCGTGAGGCTGCCAGGGCGCTCAGCACAGCCTCCGCTTGGTCCCAGGCCCCCGCGGCATCCCACGGAGGCAGCAAGGGGGCGCGAGGGGCGGATTACTCAAAGAAAACACCTTTTAGCTTAAGACTGTAGGTAAAGGTCATGCGGCACTGACGTCAAAAACATATAAACCGCACAGAAATGTACAACAATATAGGAACTATAAATGGAAATGAAATACCAAACCAAAGGTGAGATTGGAGCTCCTCAAGTCCCGTAAGAACTGTCTGAGAGTTTAGATTTGAACATGGCAAGTAACATGTTTCCTTATGGCAATTGCCATGCTTATCAGAGATTTAAGTTAGTTATTATAAACAGTAATATGAAAATTACCTGGGATGCTTAACTAAGGCTGTATCTAAGACATTTAGTCAACTCGATATAAAAATATTTTAAAAGGGGACTTTGAAATAGGCAGAGGAAGCTGAGCTGATACACACAAGGGTATAAACATGCATCACTGTGACCAACTTAAATGAGTGAACAAATGTCTCATGTTAGTTATAGCAGGTTTTATTTTCATATCATAAACCATAAGTCTGAACTGTCCTTAAGGTTAAATATCTATTTTGTTGATTATATTATATAATAAAAATGGATAAATATTCCAATATAAGAGATTCCATTTTTAAAATCCTAATTTGATTTTTAAAAAAGAAAAAGCTATTTTATTATTTCTTTTTTAAAAAGAAGATAAAATATGGTGCTCACATGTAAACTAATTATTTTAAAATAAAGTAGTACTATGCCTTTAGAAGTAAAAGATAAACACAATAAATAATAAACAATGAAAGGACACTTACTAATTCAGGCTTCAGAGCGAGGTTACACACCGCTGTGTGCCTCAGAGTCTGCCATGAGCTCTGCTGTGGGGAAGCTGGTGCACATGGGACCAACCTGACATGTCTAAAAGGCTTGTCCAGTTACCATATACCTGCTCCAGGGGCAAAAGCAACATCCAGGATACCTGCTGGCCACTCTCCAAACCAGCACTCACTATGAATGCTAGGAAATGATGGTAGATTTATATAAACTGATCCCTATTGCAAAATAATAATAATGATGATAGAAGGTCCTTTCTGCTCATTCTAAACACAAAGTTCTGGTTTGTTATCTTTCTAAAAATAATTTAATGTCATCATTTTAACACATCACACACACACACACACCACGCTCTCCCTGCCCTCAGGGACTTTCCCGCTGGTCCATCACCAGAATGCTTCACCCTATCTGACTTCCAGTGTGACCTTGAGGCTAGTGTAGCATCAAGGCTGTGGATTCTGGTTTCAACTCCGACTTGAGCTCACCTGGGGTAATGCATTTGATTCCTGGCTCTGAAACCCCTCACCTTCTCCACAGGCTGAGTTAAACGAGGCTTTTCTCAAAGCTTCTTCAGCACTAACGCTCTACACTGTAACAACTCTGGCTTCATCACAACTTCAAGGGTAAAAGAACCGTGTGGTTATGATAGGGAACATTTCATATATCAGGAGTTATCTTTAAAAGTATTATCTTCAGAATGAACTATTGATAAAGACTGTAACATGGATGAATTTCAAATGCGTTATGCTAAGTGAAAGAAGCCAGATGCAAAGACTATATATTGTATAATTCCATTTCCGTGACATTCTGGAAAAGGCAAAACCATAGGGAAGGGAAACAAATAGGTGGTTGCCAGGAGTGGGGGCTGGGGCGAGGGACTGACCACACAGGAGGCAGTAAGGGGGCGCTGGATCTGTCCTGTGTCATGACTGTGGAGCCAGTTACACAGTCTATGCTCCTGTCAAAACCCGCAGAACTGTACAACACAAAGACTGAACTTTACTGCATATAAATTTAAAAATCAATTTCAAATGTTCTTTGCAAAGTAATTCCATTTTCTTTCCAAGTTCTTTGAGCCAACAGGTCTAGTACATAAAAATTGATTTTTAATATAATTTGTTATGCACCAACAGTGATGGACACTTTGCTCATTCAACAAAGACTTCTTGAATCTTGAACACCTATGACGTTGAGAAGAATTGAGGCTGAAAGTGAGATGTGAGCTTATCCTCAGTCTAAAGGTAGAGAAAATGAGGCAGGAAAAATGTAGGGAACTTGCCTACGGGTAAAAGCCCATAATGTGAGATTCAAAGCCAGGCCTGCCACAGCCCCTATTCTTAAGAAACTAATTATACTGATACAAGCATACAGGGATGTACATGTGTGTTTGCATATGCTCTTTGAAACCAAAAGAGGGTCAGGCTATGGTGGTGAGAGTGTGAGAAACGCATCCCCTGACTATTTTCTGTACATACAGATTATAAAGAGTTTATTTCAATGAATGAAATAATATGAATGCCTTTCTGTCATTCAATATTCTTCTATAACATAATTTCCATTGGCTGAATTTCCACGGAGGAACAGGCTGGGACTGAATCTATGCCTACGAACCTAATTGTTTCTTAGGATGAGTTCCTTGATGAACAGTCGGTAGACAAAGCAGCTTTGGTTGACAGCCCCCACTTGTCTTCCACCCAGCTACCTGACATTTTATACCTCCCATCTATCCCTCTTAAAGTACGCTCCCGTTCGAGGCCTAATGAGGCGCTGTTTACACGGTCTGTGCCTCTAGCTGTTCACGAGTTCACAAACGTTCATAACTTGGAGAGGCCTCAGAATACGTATGCTACCCTTCATACGGTTTTATAAGTCAAAGCATCATCTATGACCTAAAGAATTTAACTTCATATTTCAATACTAAGGAAAGTAATATCTGCACCCCAAGTCAATCGGTGCTATTTATTGGAGCATTTCCTGTTTGCTTAGTTTTGCTCCATTCAGACTTTATTCCCAAGAAAGCTACAGAATGCAACAGAAACTTGGGAACACCTCACCCATGGGAGAAAGTGACTTACTTCCCATGACACCAGGAGAAATGCCTGAGGCAAACAGTAAATACAGCACAGGCCGCCTCAAAAGAAGTACACCAGGTTCAACTCTATCAAATAATTGGAGTACATAAAAAATCTCAAACTTTCCATGAAGGTTATTATATGTTATATATTATATATTACATGTTATATAATATTTCACATTATATATGAAAGCGGGAGCCACTTTCAGCCCCCTGGGCTGCCCGAATTCCTTGCCATGCGGCCCTCTCCCTCTTCAAGTCAACAGTGGAGAATTTCTCATGCAGCAAACCCTCCAATGTTTCTTCCCTGTTTCTGACCTTAGGATTCAGATTTAAAGGAATCATGTGATTAGGTCAAAGCAACAGAGATGGTCTCCCTTTCTTAAAGTCAGCTGTGCCATAGGCATAATCTAATCATGGGTGTTAAGCACATCACAGTCACAGTCCTGGGCCTTATTCAGGGAACGCATACCAGAGAAGTGGGAAATCTTGGACCTACCATAACATTTTTGTTAGAATTGTAAATTACTTTTATAAACTATAATTATGTATCCAAGGGCTGATGACATGTGGGTGCTATTGCTGGTGCTCAAAAATCAGCAGTCTGAAAAGGAGGCAAGTGTGATAAAATGCTACAATACAGGCACTCTATACTCTGTACCAATGATTTAGAGCTTGGCTTCTATGAAAATAGCTGTTTAAAGCAATGACATCTTTTACTTTGCAAAGGGTATGGTTTAATCAGGTGAGTATAAAGGGGGAAATGGCAATGAGATCGCAGTATTGAAACATTATGAAGGGGCCCCTTAGCCACAGTACCTGTGGGTTATACGCCCCAATAGCATATTACCCCTAATTCACACTTATTCTTATGGGAAACTTAGACACATATTATCAAAGTTTTGAATTGTGGACTTCTCTGTACAATACAACATGATAAATGCTAATACAGATTAAATGTAAACGCTGATGTTGCCAAACACAGGGTAAGTAAAAAAGACAGAAAAGTTTCCTTCCCACATAAATAAGGTTGATTTAAATCAAATAGCCTGGGGAGTATGTGGGAATGAAAATGGATCGTCTCAGGACTGAAATATGTGAAGGCTCAACCACCTCTAATCCCGTATCACAAAACAACACCCTCTGGCAGCTGGGACTGACAGGTGTGTCAAGATGCCTGTGCCCATTAGGGTAGCAGCTATGGCCAGTGCACTCTGGCCATTTATATTTTAAATCTTCAAGGGATTTGCAGGTAATTATAAACAAACCTTTTTAAAAATCCATCATGCTGAAATTGAGTACAGAATCAAAGATCTTAACCCAGAAGCAACTACTTATTTAAAAGAGATTTTGCCTCCCCTGGCTTGGAATCAGTTGCCTCTGAACGAGAATCATTTCTCAGAAGGACGCAGCCCTGAACTGTATTCTGAAATAACACAGATAGTCACCACTGCCCCTGGCAAGCCACAAGGGGCTGGAAGAGAGTATTCATAATATGGGAGTCAAAATGGCTCTCAAATCTTAATTATAAAACACAGCTGGTTGCTAGAATACATAAAGAACACAAAAACTTCTAACTGCAAAATTTATTTCCTAAACGGGGCAGGGGAGCATGGTCCACCCATATGAAATTACTTCTAAATCCACCAAATGCACTGTGCTGCCTTTTCCAGCCAAACCTTTGCAAATGCTATTCTCACTGCTTTGTCCCAGTCCCTGAGATCTTGGTTTAGTCATCAGCTTTTCCAGAAGTCCCACTCTCCATAGGTGAGATGCCCCTCCTACGTGCACCACGAGCCTGGCTGGCATAGCACACACCACACACTGCCCTGTAATTGCCTGTTTAGTGCTTTCTTCCATGAGCATGAGCCCCCAGAGGGCAGAAGCTATACCCTCCTCAATGGCCTATGTATCCCCTAGTGCCCAAAGAGCGCCCAGATCATTACAGATGCTTGAGATGTGCGGTTGGGTGACTGGGTGGGAGAAAGAAAGGATGAAAGTCGTGCTGACCAGAGTAGGGAAATGGTGCTCCAGGCCTCAGATGCCACAGGGGCAGGGAGAGAAGAGAAAGGAAAAGTATAGTCAGAGCCCATGTTCTGTCACTAATCATCTTTGTGGCTCTAAACAAGTCATTTCACCTCTGTGTCCCGAGTGGGGAAAACGAAAACGTTGGAGTAAGAGGGTCCATCAAGTCTCCTCTGGGTACACTGTTCTCTCATATCTTTCTGTCTTCAGAGCTGTCCATGCTTCATCAGCACACCCAATTTAACATGTCTTTTAAAGTCAAGTAATATTGGGTGGCATTCAACAGCGCCAAGGGGTTGAAGGAAGCAGCTGGCTGAAGACAGTGCCTGAGGATGCTGAATGAATGCATGAACGAACAGGCTTTCCCGAACCTCTTTCACTGCTCTGTCAGGAGGGGAATTTTTTAGCTTTGATTCTTGGGATAATAAAATTTCATTTCTTCAATGCCATCTCTGAAAGAAAGCCAACTTCAAATACCGTGAAAGAAAAGCAGTATACACAAAGGAGGATGGTGAATTCACTGCCTTACAAAGAAACTTAAGTTTGCCAAGGAAGCCACAACCTCTCCTCAAGAGACACAAAGTGACCTCCTTCGAAATACCACTTTAATGGTGCAAAATGGACTTCTGGCCAATAGGATCAACTGGTGAAATCACCAAGCTGTTTTTCCCTGAGGCTATTACTAGCCTTGGGCAAATAATTCCAGCCAAGAGCAATCATTCCAGGCTTGGTGATTATTTGTCCTGTGGAAGTTAATTAGCACTAGAACGCTTGGCATCAACTTCATGTCATCATAAAGACAAAAGGTATTAACCCTTTGCGGTCGCATTAAATTTGGACATGGGTGTCGTACTCTTCGGAATTAAGAGCTTTCAGAGAAATTATGAACTGATACATGAATGAATAGAGTTAAGATTCGTACGGTTCCTTGCTGTGGTGGCTGAGAGCAGACATACGACCGGAATGGTAAAAAAGCTTTGGTGGCTGAGAGTAGACAAACGACTGCAAAGAGTTAAATGATGCCAGAGCAAAGACCCATTGGCTTAGACTGATGACATACTGCTACCTGAAATACGTATAGAGGACTTATTAGATAATATAGTAAGTGAGCTTTTAGATAGTATTTTCAGAGATACTATCTAAAGGCAGGGAGCAGAAAGAGCCGAGATGAGTGGGGCAGTCCATACATGGGAACAAAGGACTCCTTCAGACAAGGTTTCAGTCTGGATAATTATTTGCTTGGGGAGGGGGGGGTCTCTTGTACATTGTAGGCTGTTTAGCAGCGCCCCTGCAGTCTACCCACCGGGTGCTTGTAGCAATCCTCAGCTGTGACGATTAAAACTACAGACATTGTCCAATGTTCCTGGGAGGAGGTGGTGGGTTGTAAAGTGTCCCCTGGTGGAGGACCCACAGCTACCCTGCTTGTGCTCCAGCCCCCAGGTGCCGTTCCAGGTCCTGCCTTCAGGTGCAGAGGGAGCGGCCCCACCGAGTCAGACCCCAGGCGGCCAGCCCGCTGCACCGCGGAGCAGCTGCCCAGGCGAGGTGAGGAGTCTCCCGAATCGAAGCTCATCTGCTACTAGTGCAGAAAAGCTACTTAGATTTCTCAGCTCATCTTCTGAGGTCTCCATCCTTTAAGCCAACAATCAAAACAAGCCGAAACGGCTATGACGACAAAAATGGCGCAATCCTTTGAAAACAAGGCAGCAAACCAATCGAACGGCTTAGGAAAGTACAGGCCGCACGTCGTGGGGGGGAATAAACAAGCTGAAGGTCACCATGACCTTTATTTTTTCTAAATACGGCTCTACATATGTTCTTTAGGGTTCAGACCTGATGTACTTTATCAATTTAACTGCTTTCCTATTGTTTTTTATCACATTATTTAGCAAAGGCATCTCGGCTTGCTTGGTATTAAAAACAGGCAGCCTTTATATCAACCTCAGGTATGTTGCTCAAATTATAGTTTAGTTAATCCCTAAAAGCTAATGACCCCACTTGTCTCCTGAGGGAGGCAGGGTCATAAAGTACAAAAACACCGGAACAGTGCATGGTTCAGAAGAGCTCCATCCAGTCGTCCCTGCCTTGTGACTCTGGGCAAGTTCCTCTCTAAATCACAGCCTCCAATTTGAAAAACAGAAATCAGGATAGTACCTACGTGCCCCACAGTTTGTTATAAGGACCCATAGCCTACGGCTGCAAAGCCCTGAGCACAGAGTCTGGTACACAGTAGGGGCTCACTCAACAGTAGATAATCCTTTTGTTATAAAAATTATCATTTGCTCGTTCGTATTGGCCGTGCGTAATCTGCAATTTCCGTGCATCACTCTTAGAAGTGAGAACCGGAGGAGGAAGCATTCTCTTTGCAGAACAAGACAGTGTTCTCAATAAATGCTACATTGACTTTTTATTAAAAAGGAAAATGAAGGGAGAGTGGCCACTGCCCTCGCTCAAGGCTTCATCTCTTTTGACCTGCCCAGTGTAATGGAAAGGGGGCTGGTACAGATGTGGGTAGAGCAACAGTCATTTCCTCATCTGGGTTTTATTACTCATTGGATGGTTCCCTCTTGCAACCTACACAGAACATACTGTCCTGGGAACAAGAAGTCGATTTGACGTTTCACTGGGGCAAATGGCTCTTCTCCTAGCTAACAATATTCTTGGGCCAAAAGTGGATCTCAAAGTGATTTCCCTTCTTCCAAGTTCTCTTTCATTCAGAATTTGCTGATATAATTTATTCACCCAATGCAAATTGGTTGAGGACCATCACCTGCCAAGAATTTTGCAAGGAGCTGGAGGTATCTTGAGGATCACAGTTGGGGCACTCGAGGAACTTAGCCCTGGGAGGGAAGCCAACATTCGCAAAAGGGATGAATAATTTCAAACTGAGCCAGGAAGTGGTTCTCAAGAGTGTAAAGCCTCTCTCGGCCTGAAGTGTCCGCAAAGACTTCCCTGAATAAGTGGCACAAGAACTGAGTGGAAAGCTCAGGCCGGAAGCTTGGAACCACATTTCCCAGATTCTTTTTAGAAAGGGGCTGGTTAGATCCTGTGTTGTTTTTAATGTTTTTATTAATTTTAGAGAGGGAAAGGGAGAGGGAGAGGGAGAGAGAGATAGAAACATCAATGATGAGTCATTCACCGGTTGCTTCCTGCACATCCCCTCCTGGGGAATGAGGCCACCACCCGGGCATGTGCCCTGACTGGGAATGGAACCGTGACCTCCTGGTTCATAGGTCAACACTCAACCACAGACCCACGCAGACCAGGCTGTCCTGGTTCCTGATCATCCTCCTAATGTGGGGCTCTGGATATTCTTGCAATAAATTCCCTTTTGCTTCAGGGAGCCAGAATTAGCGTCTGCTGTTTGCATCCATCAGGTTGTTTGCTTCTGGTTACATGCCACATTGCTCTCCACCGCACTTACATTTAGGATTATGCATGGCTACCTCTCCAACCAGACTGTCAGCTTCTTGAGGACTGGACAATGTCTTCCTTCTCTTTGAACCTCCAGGATCCAGAGAAGTGACTGACTGACACATAGGAAACACTCAGCAAATGGGAAATGGATATGATATTGCACATGTTCAGAAAATTAGGATGTTTGCCAATAATAAATGAAAAAGCTCAACTGGATGTTTAAACACTGAGAAAGAGCTAGGCTAAGTCAAAAAGTCCTCCATACCTTACACATCGATTTCACACTAACGTGGAAATCTTTTATGTTCTGTAGTCATCTTCTCACATATTACTTTTTTTTAAAAATTCATAAAGAAACCCAGTATGCTAATAACTATGTTCCTATAGCATCCTTGCCTCTGAATTTACTGTCATTCAGAATTTCTACCACCACAATTCCAAATGAGTAGATAAAGCTCCTGAAATGGGCAGGTTCATAACACCACTCCCAGGAGCCAACTCCACTCACCTCTCCCTGCTTTTTCCAACCCTCAGAGTAATCCATGAAGCCCAGTAGACAGCTAGTGAACTTGGCTTCCAGAGAAATCACCATCTGTTTTTCTACCCCTAATAAATAAAGTGCCTCTGCTCCATAAATTCACAGTCCTTGTGGAACTGTGACCTAGAATGAAAATGGAGATAGAATTTTTGTCCAGTTTAATGGCTCTTTAAAAAATATCTTGGGTAGTAAGTTTATGCTGCAAGAATCTACGGGCCGCATAACAGAATTTTATCTGGTTCAAATAATACTACCATGTCCTAAAACCCTGGGCATTATACACTTTCCAAATGTACAATGTCGTCAAAGTTTTATGACATTTCCTACAAAAACGACTCAATAGTCAGGTAGCACTTCATCAGCTGCAGTTTGCATTCAGGTATCGGAACAGAATGCAGCAGGAAAACTGTGCCGCTCCCCTGACTTCAGTATCTCAGCCACAAGGGGATATTCCACTACAATTTTCATCCGTGAGCATTTCTGTCCCCTCATAAAAGAATTCCATATCTTGGATTACAGAGTAAAGCCAAAAATATGGTGGTAGGACCAAAAATCCATTCTCGATGACTTCTGTTTTCCTACAAAAGCTTAATTAGAGACATTCTGCCATGTGGGGAAGGGGACTCTCTATCTATCTTTTTTTTAAGCCTCACCAGAGGATGTTTTTTCCATTGCTTTTTTAGAGAGAGTGGAAGGGAGAGAGACAGAGATAGAAAGAGAGAAAGAGAGAGAGACATTGATGTGAGACACATCGATTGGTTGCCTCCCAAACGTGCCCCTTCCAGGGCCGAGGATTGAGCCTGCAACCAAGGTTCGTGCCCTTGGCTGGGATTGAACCTGGGACCCTTCAGTCCATGGGCTGATGCTCTAATCACTGAGCGAAACCAGCTAGGGCTCTGTATCTTTACTTCCTTCTTCCAGTAGCAAAATGGTTAGAGCATTGGGTCCTGTATGCTGCCCAAACATGTGACTTGTCCACGTGCTCATGCAGTACACAAGGCTTCTAAGACCCAGGGCTCTAAAGACAAAGCTGACAGATAGGAGGTGCAAGTCCAGCCTCACCGGATTCAACATGGCTATGAAAGGAGCATACCCAATTCTACTGGCATCGAAACACAGTACTGGTTGCCAAAGAGTCTATGAGAAAGAAATATTAAGTAATACTCCACCTCTGACGTTGACATGAGTTTATTAATCTTCCCTGCCAACCCACCCCAATTCAAAGCGTATGCTGTTCCAACCCAGGCCTGCCCTGAAACAGCCAATTATGCTGAATTTGGTCAAACCATTAAGGAGTATTCAGTCCCAAAGACAATGTTTCATAGGCCCAGTAGCTTCGATATCACTTCCCCATTCTGAGTTGGGTTCTGAACTGTGTGTATCACTTTGGGGATTGTTTCTCTCTCGCATCACAGGTATAGTACAACTCCTGCCCCTTCGCTATGTTGCCAGTCATTTTATTTCCTCCCCAAGTGTACTGGTAACCATTCAGTGAAAAACACTCGAAGCGGAACGACTTCTCCAAATATACGCGAGATATTTCCATGTTCATTATCTATATGGTTTAAATAAGTAGAATTGTGATCATGTTGCCCAAAGGAGCCATGGTATATAACTGGCTTTGTTCTAGAACTTTCAAACTGGCTCCCAAACCTTCGAGTCTGCCTATAAAGAAAAGTTTAAAATTTTACAAAATATGCACATCAGCAGATGTAGTCATTTATCACTTAGGCATGAAAAGTGCCTTCCCAAAATCTTTACTGAGATTATTTTTGCCACCTACTTCTCAAGCATGAGAGTGCTTATCTCACCTCCTGTTAAAACAAACAACTGTGATTGTTCATCCTGGATTCGCTCCCACACATGGTGTCATCTTCAGAAAACTACAGAAATGAGGCTTATTCTCTTAATTTGCAATAACCATTTTATTCTATTTTCCCAAAGACAATAAAACTTGTATCTAGATTGTATTACCTTGGGCAAGCCTACCCTAAGTCTCAGTATCCCTCAGTTTTTCAGGGTTAATAATTGTACCTGCCTCACAGGGTCATGGTCAAGACTAAGTGAATCATGCATGTGACACATAGCAGAGTGTACAGCATAAAGCATTCAACATAAGTGCAATAAATGTCAGTTTTGTCCGCATTCTCTGCTTGGTATTTTTAATGAAAAGACTTCTTTTGAATCCTCAGTACATGTTCCAAGAACTTTCATTTAAACTGTTTCTCTATTAGTCCTGCCTGCCCTAGACAGCCCCTTTGATTCAAGGGTCCTCGGTGGTCTCTTGCTGGCTCTCTCCTAGTTATCAGCATGGGTATGTTACAACTAGTTGGAACTTCCAAGGAGAGATCCAATGACCAGGGCCTCGTCTGCAAAGATCTTGTAGAAATGAATTAATAATATGATCCACCTGATCACCAACACCCTGAGAGTAAGGATGGAAGCCGCTGGGGATGGGGACAGCTTCGTGGGCATGCGACTTGTGAGGCCGCACAGGGCCCCACACTAAGTAGGGCCCCTTCCTTGGTTTAAGGATCTACTATTACCCCATCCAGAAATTCACAATAAAGTTTTAAAAGGGGGTGTCCCACATTTTCATTTTGCATGGGTCCCAAAAATCATGTAGCTGGCTGTGACTGGAGAGTTTTGATTAGAGAGGTGTGAAAGGTTTTATGTTAAAAGGATGGCTCTAGCTTCTGTTTTAAGAATGGGCTGTAGGAAAGGTAAGGGTATGTTACAAGTTTATACTTCCTAACATAAAATGCTTTAAAAATAATTTCTTCTTTTCGACATGCTCAAAAATGTCTCTGAGGTGACAAAGCGCGGATGAGGCCAGCTCCCAGCCGGAAGGGCTCTGCCAGCTACTCACCTTCTTCTGAAGAACATTGATTTTTCTTTCCTTCACTTCTAACATATCCTTCATGTCTCGGATCTCTCCCGCCAGTGTCCCCTTCTCTTCCGTAAGGTCCTGCAGCTGTTTGGTTTTTTTATTGAGGAAAGATTCTTTCTCTTCCAGACGTAATCTCAGTGCATCTACCTGAAATCAGGAAGAAGAAAGAAGGCGCTGGTTTGATACCCAGGTCACCAGTGGCCATCAGTCAAGCCCCAGGAGGGGGAGAGGGGGCCGCAGGAGGCCTCCTGAGCACAGAGTGATCGCACCACTGCTCAGGGGCACCTGGGCGCCACGCATCTGAACAGCCTGCCTCTACCTTAAAGTCCCACTGCGGGTGTATCTGAACAGTGATTCATTTTTTCATGTAGGTTTTTTATGAAACGGTGGTGTGTCTACGCTGGGAAACGAGAGCACCGATCCTCGTGCCTCCGATGCCAAGGGAGGCACCACGCTCGCTCCGCAGCATCCTCCAGGAACACAGAGAACACGGTGAGCCAGCCACAGGCACCTGGAAGGAAAGGTTGACATGGAGAGAGACACTCCTAAGCTAGAGAAAGACCTGTTGCCAAGGGGAAGACAGTGCTGCTAGAGCAAGAACATGTGGAAATGATGCCCACTCGCCAGCGTTATTAAAGGCTGCTTTCCCAAGAACAAGGTAAACAAAGACAAGGCATACGAAAAATGCCTATTTCTACCTTAACCCCAAAATTAGATTGTACAATTCCTGCTTTTCAAATGTCAGCAATAAAATGAGGACACGTAAGCTCTATTTTTTTTTTTCCAAAGACCACATGTAAAAGGAATTACATGGGTGACGTGGGGCTGGGGCGATGGAAGACCAATCCTCAGCCTCCATCCCAGGAATTCGATAGGTGGCGGCGACATTGATAATCAGGAAGCAACGATACGAACATCTTATTTAGAGATAGAATCAAAATAACCAGGCAAAAAGAGGGCACGGTTTGTCTCTGGGAAGGAGAAATGGGACAGAGATAACAGGGGCTGCTGCAACTCACAGCAAAGTGCGCTCATTATACTAAGAGCAAGTAAAAGTTAATGAAAAGGGTGGGGGGAGAAAGAAATTATAAAGAAGGAAGCAGGAATGCCACAATAAATGGATACGCAAGTACTATGAGGGCACAGAGGCAGAGGCTTAGCCTGGAGCAGCGAGAAGAGAGCATGAGGCCCTAGGCTGGGTTCTCTGCGCTCCAGCTGAGGCTCAGGATGAGCAGCTCACTTCCCCGCCCAGGCTTTGGGCCCCAGCCTCAGTTTCTTCCATCGTAAAACGAAGAGGGTGGGACAGAGGGCCTGAGGTTTTATGGTTTTAAAGACAGGAATCAGTCATAGGTAGACTACACAGTGCAGAGGATAATATGAGAGATACTACAGTTATTGGGGATGAATCTCCTTCTCTTACAAAGCTGTGTTTCTAAAGGTGAGAGGTGCTGAGGAGGTGGGTGAGTAGAGTTTTCCCCGTTTCTGTCCCCGAGAGGAAGATGAAGCTGGGAGGTCCCAGCAAGGGAAGGGGTGACAGCAAGTGCTTGAAGCCCAGGTGGCCGAATGACCCTGGCTGCATTACGGGAGAGGGTGGGCACCCGTGCCTGCAGACGGTGGGGCCTGCAGACTCTAAACATCTGCTGCCTGGGCCTCTTCTCGCATAGTGACTGTGGAGATGGAGGCGCTGGGAAGGCGGAGGGGATGCTTGTGCCTGGGGATCTTCCCTCCCCTAAATGAAAATTGATTCCAGTTGCACTAAAGTTTAAACATAGAGATTCTCAAGTGGCCTATCTTTGTTTAGTTATCTCCATCTACCAATCTGGAACCCCATCAATACTTGTCTTTGGATTGTCATCGTATCAGGGAAAAAAGAACTATCTTTGTTTATACACAAAGAATGGCATTTGTGGGTTCCTTGTACATGGGCAGGACATGCTGAGCACTCCAAATTAGAGAAGTGATTACAAAGGGTTCCACTCGAGTGTGAAGATTTGCACATAAGCTGACCAGGACTCTGTGAACCTGAGAGGAAATTGTGGTCCCTTTAGCCCCACATTCCCGCTATCAAAGATGGATGGTCTCTATCTGAACTAAAAGAAATATCCAGTATCCAAAACTGTGATATAAATAAACTATATTATGGGAGGTAGTGAGTGGTGCTAAAGAGGGTTTAGAAAACAAGATGGTATTGATGAAGAATAGAGTTAATATTTGCAGTGCCTTCTAGCCATGCTCGATCTATCAGGGCCCAGCTGCATCTCCCTGAGCCCAGAGAGATAAAAAGCAACCCCAGCTGTAAGAATACTTCCCCAGGAATAAAACAGAGCAAGGATGGCCGTGATCAACACCTACTCGTAACACCCAAATTCTACATGGCAGGAGGAGTCTGTGCCAGCTGAGGTCTTCTGCTTAGGAGTTTCTTTTCCATGCGCCCACAAGCATGTACTTAGCTTCAAAGAAATCTGAGCCGTGCCCTTCAATCACCTTCCCTCTATCTTTACAGCTTTGCACGGTCTCCTACAATCAAGAAGCAAAGCTTAAGGGCCTTTTTTTTTAAAAAAAAAAAAAAGACAAAACTTTGACCTGAACTGCATCCAATTCTCAACCAACATTAGCCCAGTTTGCAGTAAGCAAGTATGACATCATTTCTAAAGTCAAATTTTAACTTCCAGATGGTGCAAAACCACAAGCAGGCGCACAGGCCTTCTGATGCACAGAAGTTTAAACGCAGGGAAGATCAAGCAAGAAAGGACAGAGTCTATTAAAAATTAGAATGTGTAGTTTCAAACTGGGTGTCAATGGATAGGATTAAAGTTCCCCTCACTAATATTTGGACTTCACTCAACAGTGTATATCAGTCAAAAGAGAATCAGAAAAGCCTTGAAGTTTAGACTATAGTCCAACATCAGGTAGAGACATAAAAGTTAAAATGTTTGAGAATATGAAATACTTTTCTTTGCCTCTTCACTCAACACCAAATAATTTTAAGGGCCCTTGACTCTCTCTCTTAAACTTTGGCAGTTGACTCAATAATAAAACTTGGCAAAGCAAAAAGCACCATCATTTCCCAGAAAAACAAAAGAAAATTAGAACTATATGATATAGTCGGTGCATAAAGACCCATAGGTTGAGTTTCCAACTTTTACATATGACTCAACCACATGGGAATTAGTCACCTAATGTTAAAATTAGGACAATCCTTTCATTTTAGGAGAATTACTCATTTCCTTCTGATTAGGGTATGTGTGTATTTTTGTGTGCATGTGTGTGTGTGTGTGTGTGTGTTTAAGAGCATCTAACACATGAAAATTTAACCTTTTATCTGGCAGTATAAAGCACGAAACATTTGTTACCACTTCAGTTCCAGGTAATAACTTGAAAGAAAAGGACCATGGCAATGAAATTGGCAAAAATTGCCAAAATCGGAGTTAAACATTATTAATCTTCATGTCAGCACCCAGGAATTATAACCAGCTCCAATGCTGAGGTATGTTTGTAGAAGTCCTATACATCAGCCCCCCGACCTTGCTGCCATATTTTACACGGGCTTCAGAAGCGCCTTTAATGTTGTGACAAAACACTAAGTGCTACTCGATGTGCCATAAATAAGTTTCTGAAATCAAACGGTTCATTTCAATGTTAAAATGACTACAGCAACACTTGAGAAAGAAAAGAAACGCTTGAGAGAGAAAAAGGGGCCACTTGAAATTTTTCGCAGATTAAATACTACTTACTTGACAACGCCTGGGGAATTGAACAAACATGGTATCGCAAAGAACAACGTTAAAGGCAAATGAAACTGGAGCGCTCACCAAAGCTCCCAGTATGGTTTTATTTCACATTCAAAGCTCTCCGTGTTTGTTTTTCCTAGTAGGAGACTTGGGTTCAGGGTATATTTGAATTTGATTTCACTTGCAGTCGCTCAAACGGGAGACGGTTTCAGAGCTGGGAGTACACGCTCCGTGTACACAGCCGCCCAAGTCACACAGGCGAAAAATCCCCTGAACTGTAACACTTGCTGCGGTGGCAACCAGGCCTTCTCCGCATACGCAAGTCTCCTTTCCCTCCTGGACGCGGGGAAGATCTCCCTTGAAGGAAGAGGGGGCCATCTGTTTTATTCATGAAATATACACAGAAGCGACATGTGTCACTTCTCCACGCCACTCCCCTCCCCGCTCTTCCCCTTCCTCGGAGATCTTGGGGCTACATTTTCATGATGGTGGAGCTATAAGATGGCAGAACCTCCGTAAAGCTGGATCCTCAAGGGGTCACAAGAAGTAGCATCCCCTACCTCCCGCCCGCCCTCCGATCCCCAACTCCTGACCTGGGTTGGACTTGCAGTATGATGTATTAAGCTACTCAGAACTTTAATTATAATAATGTCCCCTGTTTTTGCTAAGATGTTGGCACCTTAAAACTGGATTCATTTTTCTTTGAGATTACCACAAACCTGAAAGAAATGGGGCCATTGTACCTCCCTCTACTCCTTCTATGTGTAGGATCTCAATGCCTCTTTTCTCCTATATTTTCACCCCAAATCCAAAGAGCGGAAATGGCATGGAGCCAAGGGTAGAGCTAACAGGAACAGGTAGCAGAACCCTGGGGAACGGACTCAGAGGTTAAAGATGAAGACCTTGGGGAGAAGAGGGAAAGAGACCGAGGAGGAAGAGTCCACTGAAACTCATCGGCTTAACCTGCAGCTTGTGTGGGCAAGTGGCTCACGTGGACAGCTCTGTTTTGCAAAAGGCTGTGCATTGCAAATCCATGTGTTCAAGTAACTCATGGCAATGACCATGGACTTACCACAGGCCTTCCAAATGTTGGGAACAAAACTAAGGTGTTATAAGCGAAATGAGGATCATAACAATACCTCCTTCATCAAGTTATTTTGGGGATTAAATTGAATAACATGTAATGCACTTAACACAGTGCCTGGCACCCAGAAACACTCAATAAATTTTTGCTATTGTTATTATATTTTATTATTCCACTTTCCACAGCCTCCACGCCAGTGATTTATATACTGTAGGAATGCAATAAAGGCTGCTAATCAACAGCCCTCAGGAAAAGTGGAGAACCAGCAAATAAGGTTTTGTGCTCTAACATGTAGCAGGGTGTTATACTGTCTGTCATTTGCTTTAAATTATTTCAGCATACCCTATATGATATGTATGTCTGTGTGGAGTGGTGTCTGGGTGGGTGGGTGCATTTCCCAACAGGGGATAAGTCCTCCAGGGCAGTTAATTAGCTTATGAAAGACTTTAATTAAAAGCTGACATGCCAGAGTCAGCTACCAAAAGTGCCTCGATATGCTTTATATTGATGAACACCTGAAATTTGGTCAATTAACGTAATTGATGTGAGGAGTGATTTTTCCTTGGTGCAGCGAGTGGTGTTTGAGATGTGTGGCTTGCTTAGAAATGTTGCACAGGAGCTCCCACTCTTCCAGGAACCAGATTTCAGATGGTGTGTCCAATGGAAATATGATGTGAGCCACATCCGCAATTTTAAATTTTCTAAAGGCCATGTTAGAAAAGTTAAAACAAGGTGAAATTAATTTTAATAATATATTTAATTTAAACTACTATATCCAATAGGTTAAGATGTAATGAACATGAAAAAATTAATGACATATTTAATTTTGTATTGTCTTCAAAATCCAGCATTTATTTTACACTTTCAGCTATCTCAATTAGAACTAATCACAGTTCAGATACTCAACGGCCACATGTGGCTCATGGCTTCCATGTTAGACAGTGCAGGTCCATTGCTAGAAAGCTCAAAAGTTTGAATCCTTAGATTTCTATCTCCTCTGCATATAAATGCTCAACATTATCTGAGCCCTGCCACAGGAAATGTCATTACACTGGCCTAATGTGAACCTTGTGTGGCCTCAAAAGGACAGAGAGCTGGAGCTTCAAGGACCACAGCTGAACAACTGTGGTGTAATACTTGGAGGTGAGGTCATGGGGCAGGAGTCCCATAGCCTCCCCCTCTCTAACCATCACAGGCTACTGATCTCTACCAAAGAAAACCATATAAGTGTCAATGACCTAATTAGCTTGATGATTCAGCTAGCATGGTCTTTCTGGAAAGAATAATTCAGGACAATCATTGCTTTCTAAAAGTTCTTTCACACTAATCTCTAATTACAGCAAAAGTTGCCTTTCAGGGGAAAAAAAAATGTCCTTCAGTAGCCATACCACCAAAAACTGCTATATAGATGAGGGTGTTTCCATCCTTTATCTTATGCTTGGGTTATGTCCTGTTCTTTGGCATCTGCAGCTGTTTTGATTTCAGATTTCTCTTTTCTGTAGGTATTCTTATCTCCAGTAACTAGAATTATTTACTTATTCATTCAACAAATACAAAGAATTGATTTTGTGTCAGGCATTGTTCCAGGTTAGAGATACAGCCTTTTAACAGGACCGTCAGGTCTATGATTTATTGAACCTCACATTTGTGAAGTTGAGGGTGGTGTACAGCAAATTATTATTATGTCAGTATCTTTGCTAAACAAGATTTTTAGGATAAGATGGAAGTAATACAAATATGAAATCTAAGAACTTAGGTAAAATCCTTGTAAAAATCTGGACAAAAGGCTAATTTGTGGATATCTGTGCTTATTAGTGAAAACGTATATGTATATGTTTGTGTGCATATAAAATAATAAAACTCACGACTTAACAAATATCTATCAGCTATTATAAATTTAACCTGGGCCAAGACTTTGGTATCCAACAAAATGTTTTATGTAACTGATGGGTGCTCTTTACTGTGTGATCTTGGAATAGTAAATGTCTTTATTGATCTTTATAAGTGTGCTTTATACCTGCTCCACTGCATTCAATATAATTTTGGATTTTAATACCGTTGGGTCTTTAAAAAGAGCCTTGTAATACTAATAAGTATAAATACATGATGTATTTTCTCTTTTAAAAAATTATTTTCTAGTGACGCCCATTTAAAAGGCTTAGAAAAAAGTGAATAGTAGAAATGAGCACCCATGCCAAACACCAAATTTTAGGTCTGTGGCAAGAAACATAGAAATGAGTATAGAATATCTCATCGAACCAGAAAGCAAGGAGATATTAAGGACCAAGTCTTAGTGGCCAAGGACCAGAGAATTTGGTGCTGTTCTATGAACACGGGGGGCAGGAAACAGGCTGGGACAGGCAGTGAGCTACTACAGCCAACCAAAGGGGAGGCCACAACTAGGGTGCAGGTGGCGCAGAGGGAGAACATGGCTATGTCTGAGACACATCTTGAGGTACAGTCAGGAGGCAGGTGGCAGGACAGAGAGTTTGTATGTACGGGGGTAACAGGACGGGAGGAATCAAAGGTGACTCCTGGGTTACTGGCTGCAGCAGCTCCACAGGTAGGGGCATTATTGCCTGTGCTGGGGAAGAGCAGGGCGACTCAGACTTGGTGGCAGGAAATCAAGAGTTCAGTGTCAGGTACATACAGTTTGAGATGCTGGGAAACATCCAAAGGGTAAACTGCTACGTGACTTGGAATCTCCTGAGACAACAGAACCTGGGCTAGAGACTAACCTACGTGTGAATGAGCAGTCCTGTAATCATATCAGGACATCTCCACATTTACAGACTGATTCCCACGCAGATGCAGCCGTCTGAGATCAAGTTAACAAACGCTTGTAAGCAGAGGAAATCTATGAGAGTTGAATATGAAGAGAAATCCCTTTCCTAAAAGGGTCCCTGATTTTCAGTCTTTAGTTATAAGGTCTCTCCCCTCACAGACCTGAGAAACAAGAGGGCTGGTGAGTTCAATCACTCCCTTAAGCTCTTCAAGGCAGCTAGTGAATGTCAGCTATGTGTTTACCCTCCTGGGGATCGGGGCAGTCAGGATAGCGATACTGACTGGGGAGAAATAGGACTATGTGATCCCACCTCTGGGCATTGGCTTTCATCTAGCAACCAAAAGCTTATACATTTGACCAGGGGAAAAACCTAAATTATATTTTTAATATATAAAATTTAGATAGCACAAATAGAAACAATAATGCCTGTATTATAGAGTGATTCCTAATTTACAATATACCTTTCTGTTAAATTATAAATCTGTTCTCTTAAACAATTTCAATTCAAAAAGTAAGTCACGGATATTTAGTATTGTATAGCCACACGCTGTGCTTATAAAAGTTACGTTACAATCACCAGCTTGTTAATAACACAGTTGAGATTTTCAGGTTGTAAAGATTCATTTTGTCTTACCTACCTGTCAAAAAACTATACCCATGTCCCACATGCCACCTACTTGAAGAAAACAATGCTGGGTTAAGAGTGCTTCATATCACCTACATGGAAGAATTCATATCATATGTGGGTTAATAATCCAGCCAACTTTATAAAGCCTGTTTTCATACTTAAGTTTTTGGCTACTTCTTACACTAAAATTAGGTGGTTTTAAGTGACTAGTCCAAAGTTCAAAATTTAATGTTCAGTTCAGTTCCAGCAAATTTCTGAAAACACATGGGAATTGTAACTCATGTGTTAATACTTAAAGTTTTTGTTAATAAAACTTCCAACACTAACCTTACCTCATTGAACTTACCTCACTGGTTTTTATGCTTACTATAAAACTATAGCTGTCATAATATTTTTGAGTTACTACAAAAGGAAGTAAGCCATTCCAAAGTCAATGTTATTTTGCAACATGATGATAGTTATAAATTCAAAATACTTAAAACCAATTTGCAAAGCTATCAATCTTAGTACCTCCTAACATTGAAAAGCCCATCTTCAAGACATTTACTATTACCAAAAAAAAACAAGTTTAAGAAAACACTATGTATCATTCATATTGCACTTTCACTTCAAGTAAGTACATTAAGTTTAAACATGAAAACTCATTTTAACATAAAAGTTTAAAATATTGGTCCTGGTTAGATATGAACTTTTTAAACTATCACTGAGGGCCAAAGGGCTTAAATCACTGATAATTTAGTACCCAGATTAAGTAATAATCTTGTGATCTCAAGGTCAGTGTTTTTAGTAAATCCAAATAAGTGACCTCTATCCAGGTATGCTTGACATATGTGTAAATGACTAACAAGTTAGGAACTCTAGTCATTTTATTTAAAAGAGAATTAAACCCATATTTTAAAGTCATGTCTCTCAAATCAGGGCCGGTACTCCTGGAGGATAGGGGCCAGTGTTCAAGGATCTTGTCTGCTACAAGCACTGTGTTATGTTGTCTTTACTGTTTGAGGATGACCCCAAAATTAAAATGAACTTATCCTGGATGATGTAAATAACTCCTTAGAACCAAAGGTTGTTAAGAGATTTCAATATCCACCTTTGTGTTTGCACTTATGATTCCTTTCGGGTGAAATGGGGAAAGCACAGAAGGACTTTTTATTTCTCAGATATATTCCCTCCAAATATTGGCCATGGGACATCATGGTGACCATGCAAACCAGGGGTTCAACAGCACCGTGGAAACCGCAGTCAGTGAGGAGACCAGGTTACCACACAGCACTGTGCAGGCCTCCTGAACAGGGCCTGAGCGCAGCAGTTGGCACCATAGTCATATCAAGCGTAAATTTACATTCAGCAAACACAGTCCTTTTCCATATAAAGTTAATATCACTAATTTAAATTTTATAGGCTTTGACATTATATTTTCATTTAGTGTGTAATTTTTATTTGGTTTCATGGTTCTGTAAGAGCTATAAGCATGCCTCGTCTTATCTTTGTACCTAATTAAGTAACGCAAGTAGCAATTATTACATAAAGCAATACTGGGCGTCTACAATGTTCTTTTTATTTTTTTCTTCTAAAAGGAATTTCTTCCCAAGTGTGAGACATACTGCCCTAAAATAACCAGTATTTGTTTTTTGAAATCCTCCTTAGTGTTGTGCAAAAGTGAAATGAGAGGGTGAAGGTGTGTCCCGTGATCAAGCCGACTTGGGAAATGCAGTTTGCTCTCCTGATTTACGGTAGACATTAACCTACTAAAGCAAAGATCTTACTCAACTTGATTCAACTCACCTTTTCCCACATCTATTTAACCACAGACTCCACATTTTTAAGAACACATAATAATATCCTTCAGAGGTTCTTATGAAAGATCGTTCTCAAGTATCTTTTAGTCATCAGATGTGTAAGGCATAGCGGAGAGATGGAATGTTTGAGCACGGCGCGATGCGGACACACCACCGGCTTCGACTCAGAAGTCCTTGGCTCAAAGTAAACTACATCTATGCAAGCTGTCCTCTGTGGCCAACAGCGTGGTAGGCGTTGTGCCAGTGTGTCTTGTGAATTTCTCAGGGCCACCAGTGAGGTAGGTATTGTTTACAAGTAAAAACATTAAAGCTCTGAGGGTTTACCGGGCTAATGTGGTAGACTGTGCTAAAGCTACATCTTCTATCTAGTTCAAGATCCACTCCACCAGCCTACATCCCAGGTCACTCGTGACTCTGTCGATACCTAGGGTTGAGACCTTAGGGGAAGTCACTTGCTTCATAGGAACTCAGCTATCTCCTCTATAAACCAACAAAATTTTGTTCATCAACCTCTAAAGTCATCACCTACTCCAAACTTTCATGATGTCAGGAGGTCAGTGATCCAGATATTAAACCATATTTTTAAAGCTTTGATAATTAAAACAGTTTGGTATCAATGCAGAAAGAAAAAGACAGTGGAGTCCAAAATAGATTCACATACTTATGGAAATTTAGTGTGTGATAAAAATGGCATTTAGATTCAGTAGAGAAAATATGAATTATTCAATTAATAATGGCTGAACACTGACTACCCATTTAGAAAATAATAAAAGTAAAACCTTACTTAATTCCTTATGACAAAAGTAAGTTCCTTATAAAGAAATGTAAAAAAAGTTAAACCTAATTGTAAAAGAAAATAGGGAGTCCTTTTTATTTTTGAAACACAGAATCCTTCCTGACCAAGAGAAATGGCTTGGAAACCATAAAGGAAAAGAGAGACAAATAAAATTAAATATAAATTGAAATAATCTTCATGAAAAAAAGACAAAAGCAAATTGCAGAAAATTTTTGCAAAAGCCAAATGTAAAATGTAATGTATGTTCCACTATGTATAATATGTTTCTAATTGGGAATAAGAAAAGAACTATTGGCCTGTGTGTGCAAAGAATATTTCTGGAAAAACACAACAAATAGGCAAGTAAATGAGTTTATTAAATGCCCACTACATGCTCAGTTGATAAGTGATAAAAACAAGAATTAAATTAACACTCTTGAGTCAATTTCCACTTGTAAGCTACCTAAGGCATCACAACAACTGCTATGGGAAGCCAAGAGCAAGATAAATCCAGTCAGACCCAGCGTTCCCAGAAAATGAATTGATTACCTGCCATACTGTTTTCCACACTGACTGCCCCAGTCTGCATTCTCACCAATTAGTGCTCCCTTTCTCCACATGCTCACCAGCACTTGTTTGTTGATTTACTGACAGTAACCATTCTGATAGCTGTGAGGTGATAAGTCATTGTGGTTTTGATTTGCATCTCCCTGATGATTAGTGACGTTGAGCATTCTTCCGTAAGTCTATTGGCCATCTGAATGTCCTCTTTGGAGAAGTGTCTGTCCAGGTCTTTTGCCCATTTTTTGATTGGATTGTCTTCCTGGTGTTGAGTTGTATGATTTCTTTATATGTTTTGCAGATTAACCCATTATCAAGTAACTAAACGGCAAATATGTGCTCCCATACAGTGGGTTCCGTTTTCACTTTGTTGATGGTTTCTTTTGCTGTGTAGAAGCTTTTTAGTTTGATGTAGTCCCATTTCTTTATTTTTCCCTGTGTTTCCCTTGCCTTCAGAGACATATCGGCAAAAATATTGCTTTGAGAGCTGTCTGAGATTTTACTGCCTATGTTTTCTTCTAGGATTTTATCCATTTTGAGTTTCTTCTTCTGTATGGTGTAATTTGGTGGTCTAGTTGCATTTTTTTCATGTACCTGTCAATTTTCCCAGCACCATTTATTGAATAGACTGTTATTACTCCATTGTAGGCTGTTGCCTCCTTTGTCACATATTAACTGACCATAAAGGAAGGGGTTGATTTCTAAGCTCTCTGTTCCGTTCCATTGATCTATATGTCTATTTTTACCCCCATTGTATGCTCTTGCCTCCTTTGTCAAATATTAATTGCCCATAAAAGTGTGAGTTTATTTCTGGGCTCTCTATTCTGTTCCACTGATATGTATGCCTGTTCTTATGCCAGTACCACGCTGTTTAGACTACTATGGCCTTGTAGTATAGTTTGATATCAGGGAGTGTGATAGCTCCAATTTTGTTCTTCATTCTCCAGATTGCTGAGGCTATTTGGGATCTCTTTTGGTTCCATATAAATTTCTGGAATATTTGTTCTACATCTGTGAAATATGCCATTGGTATTTCAATAGGAATTGCATTGAATCTATAGATTGCTCTGGGTAGTATAGACATTCTAATGATGTTAATTCTTCCAATCCATGAACATAGTATATGCTTCCACCTGTTTGCATCTTCCTCTATTTAATTATTCAGTGCCTTATAGCTTTCCAAGTACAGGTCTTTTACCTCCTTGGTTAAGTTTATTCCTAGGTATCATTATTTTTGTTGCAATCAGAAATGGGATTGTTTTTTCAGTTTCTCTTTCTGAGAATTTATTATTGGTGTATAAAAGTGCCACCAACTTCCAGATATTAATTTTGTATCCTGCTGCTTTGCCAGATATAAAATTATTTTGCAAATTTATTAGATCTAGTAGTTTTTTGTGGAATCTTTTGGGTGTTCTATGATCAATATCATGTCATCTGCGAATAATGACAGCTTTACTTCCTCCTTTCCTATTTGGATGCCTTATGTCTCTTCTTGTCTGATGTCAGTCATTACTTTGTCTCCTTCTCTCCTGACGTTATTTAATTGGGTCCTCTCTCTGTTTGTTGATGAGTCTGGCTAATGGTTCATCAATCTTGTTTAACTTTTCAAAGAATCAACTCTTGGTTTCATTGATCTTTTGTATCGTTTTTTTAGACTCTATGTCATTTATTTCCTCTGTGATCTTTATTATATCCTTACTTCTGCTTATTCTGGGCTTTTCTTGTTTTTATTTTTCTAGTTCTTTTACGTGTTAGGTTAGATTATTGATTTGAGATTTTTCGTGCTTCTTGAGGCATACCTGTAATGCTATGAACATCCCTCTCAGGCCTGCTGTCACTATGTCCCATAGATTCTATGTTGTGTGTTCATCTTCATTTATTTCCAGGTAATATCTGATTTCTTCCTTGATTTCCTTGGTTACCCGTTCATTGTTTTTGTAACATCCTGTTTAGCCTCCATATCATTGAATGCTATTGAGGTTTTTTTAATTGTTGTTTATTTCTATTTCTAGTTTCAGGCCTTTGTGATCCAAGAAGATGCTTGACATGATTTCAATCTTCCTGAATTTGTTAAGACTTATTTTCTGTCCTAACATATGAGCTGTCTTTGAGAATGTTCCTTGTGCACTTGAGAAGAATGCAGATTCTGCTGCTTTAGGGTGAAATGTTGTGTAAATATCAATTAAATCCATCTGATCTAGTGTGTTGTTTAAGGTCGCTGTTTCCTTGTTGATTATTTTGTCTAGATCTATCCAGTGATGTAGTGGGGTGCTAAAGTCTCCTACTATGAATGTATTGCTGTTGATCTCTCCCTTAAAGTCCACCAAGAGTTTCTCTAATATATTTAGGTGCTCCTATATCAGGTGCATATATGTTTGCAAGGGTTATGTCTTCTTGTTAGATAAATCCCTTTAGTATTACATAGTGACCTTCTTTGTCTCTTTTATGGCCTTTGTTTTGAAGTCTATTTTGTCAGATATGAGCACTCCTACCCCAGCTCTTTTTTTCATTTCCACTTGCAGCATGGAATATTTTTTTCCATCCATACACTTTCAGTCTTTGTGAATCTTTTGTTCTGAGATGGGTCTCTTGTAGACGGCATATGAATGGGTCATGTTCTCTTATCCATTCACCTATGCTATGTCTTTTGATTGGAGCATTTAATACATTTACATAAAGGTTATTGATCGGTACTTATTTATTGCCTTTTCTTTTTAAAATATTTTTTATTGATCTTCAGAGACTAAAGGAGGGGGTGAGAGAGAGGGAGAAACATTTATCTGAGAGCAGAACATCGATCAGCTACCTCCTGTGTGCCCTCCACCAGGAATTGAGCATACTACCCAGGCATGTTCCCTGACTGGGATGGAACCAGCAACCTTACAGTGCACACACAGAATGACACCCAACCGAGCCACACCGGCCAGGGCTGCCATTTGTTTTCTTTATACCTATGTTCCTCTCCCTATATATTTTTTTTCTTCTTCAAGAGTCCTTTAAATATTTCTTGCAATGACGTTTTGGTGGTAATGAACTCCACTGGTCTTTTGATTGTCTCGGAAATTCTTTATTTCACCTCAAGTTTGAATGATAGCCTTGCTAGCTAGAGCAGTCTTGGTTTCAGGTCCTTGCTTTTCAATACTTTGAATACTTCATGCCAATCCCTTCTGGTATGAGGTGTTTCTGTTGAAAAATCAACTTACAGCATTATGGGAACTCCTTTGTAGGTAACCAACGATTTTTCTCTTGCTGCCTTTGAAATTATCTCTTTGTCTTTAAACTCTGCCTTTTTAATTATGATGTGTCTTGGTGTGGATCTCTTAGGGTTCGTCTTGATTGTGACTCTCTATGCTTCCAGAACTTGTATAACTTTTTCCTTTACCAGGGTAGGGAGAGCAGGATTTCAGAGGGTCGGGTGAGTGGGACTCTACAGAGTGGGGCAAACTGCATCTTAGAGGGGGGGTAATTGCCTTTCCCCAGGCTGCTGATGCTGGGAGGAGCTTGCGCCTCTCAGGAAAAACGGCTGCTGTGGTATGGGGGCCGGAGGGGGGATGACCAACCACAGGAATCCTGGCAGCCACTCTCCCAACTCTCTCTCCAATGCCTCCCACCCCAGACTCTTCTCAGGCAACTACAGTCTGCACCAGCCTCCCTCCACCGAAGCTCAGGGTAAGTGGCTGTGAAAGAAAATCCTGTGCTCTGGCCCTTTAAAAAAAAAAGTGGCTTTGGCTCTGTCAGGCTCTGTCTCTCCGGGGCAGACAGAAGCCCCACTGCCTTTCACTGCTGGATGCGACACGGGTGGCTGATCCCGGCTCTGGCCCTCTGGGCTGGGAAGCCCAGCCTCTGGTCCAGGCCTCACTCCTCTCAGGGGGAATACCCACCCCCTTCGGCAGAGATATCCCTCTGCAACCTCGGCCTGCCACCCGTGGGAGTGGAAGTGGAGCCAAGCCCTCTCATGACCCCGCCCATCCTACCAGTCTGGAAGTGGTTTTTGCATTTCCTTGTTTAAAAGTCTCCTCTTCAGCTAGTCTTCAGTTGGTAATTCAGAATGAATGTTTCCCAATTTAGTTTTATTTCCAGTTTGGTTCTGGGAGGAGGTGCAAGAAAGATCCACCTACTCTGCCACCATCTTGATACTCTCCTTAATAACACTGTCTTTTCGCGAGCTTTATTGTAATAATACAGTATATAATACATGTAACATACAAAATATGTGTTAACTGGTTGTTTGTTATTGGTAAGGCTTCTGATTAATAGTAGGCTACTAAGTTAAGTTTTTGAGCCCAGCCGGGCGTGGCTCAGTGGTTGAGCATCAACCTAGGATCCAGGCGATCGGGGTTCGATTCCCGGTCAGGGCACATGCCTGGGTTGCGGGCTAGGCAGCTGATCAATGACTCTCTCATCATTGATGTTTCTATCTCTCTCTCTCGCTCTCCTTTCCTTTCTCTGAAATCAATAAAGATTTTTTTTTTTTTTTAAAGTTTTTGAGGAGCCAAAAGCTACACGCAGATTTTCAACTTCACAGGGAGTCAGTGCCCCTCATGGAGTCAACCATCTGTAATATGTGACCGCAAATATTAGCTCTATTCTCCATCCATGTCTAAAATCCCCTGAACAAAAAGTTATTAACGAGAACATCCTGCAGAATTCTGCCTCCAGGTATGTACCATTCCCTCTCTATAGTCTTACACTGTGATGTTTCAAAATCTTTGGCCAAGTATTTACTAATCAAATGGTTTTTACAGATTTGATTTTAAAAACAATGAAAAATACTCCTCCTCCTATCCTAAGATATTCAGAAACATCTTTTACACATACAAGTAGCTGAAGGAAAGAAAGGTTTGCTACTGAAGTTCCACTGTAACACATCCCACTAGCGTTTGTGTTGGATTTAGGAACACGCTTTTGGTTTTAAGCCAAGTTGAGTCTTCACATCACTGGCTTTTAGGAAGAGCATAAGTGATTCTGAAAGGGGTGGTAACACCAAACCCCGTGCAAATGTGCCTTGGCCAAAGCAAGCGATTGTTTCTCTTGTTGGGACTTGATACAGACCCTTCCAACTTGGAAGCATTTTGTCACTGAAGGAACAAACATGGAGCTGAAAATAAACTAAGTTCCAGGAGTGAAAACCAAATAAGCTAAAAGCAAGAGCTGCTATAAAGTTTAAAATATTAAACTAATGCTACATACATTCTTTGGTCCTATTTTTTTGCCTTAAAGAAAAATGAACAGTCATCCCTTTCTGGTTCACCATCATTGCTCCTGACAATATTTACTGTGATCACAGAACTGTTATGGCACAGAACATTTTGGTATGGAAAATCTGTTTCATCTTGCAAATTGTGTGTAAGCAATGAGTCAACGATATTCTTATGTGTTATTCCTGCAGCAGTGATTTCTTTGTTTGGAGTCCTACAATTTTATGAGAGAAATCACAAGTGAGCTGCTCAAAGAGTAACAACTGGTGATTGAGAGTTCCCACTGTTTTCACATCTGTAAAATGAACAGGTTGAATTCACTGATCCAGTTCCAGCTCTGACATTCTGTGACTTTATGATTTCATTTTTTTACTTCATATTCTACAACACTGAACCCATCAAGCCACCTGCAATCTAAGGGACTGTTGTTTCTGAGAAGCCTGATATCCTAAAAGGAACCCTGGTCACTACGCATTTACCCATTTAAATAGTAAGCATTTTCAGTACAATCCAAGGGTAGACACAGACGGCACTTTGCAACCCATTTAGTCTTACAAACCTGGTGTCTTGGATAGAAAATAACTAGAAATCATAGCCCCACCTTTTCCAATTACCAATTTTACAGAGAAGGGGGAAATGTGCTGACAGCGTCCTATCTAGCTGAAACACAAGAAATACCCAGAAATGAGAGAAGTAATCAAAAAGGAAGTACTGTCTGAGCGAGAGGGGGAAAATATGTCTAGAGACTACAACACTGTGATGATGAAGAAACCAAATGCACCAAGCAAGCCCTACTGGGGATGCTTATGAGTGTGTTGTCACTCTATTGCATTTCAAATACAGCAAGTTTTCACAAAAGACAAGATGAGTAAGGATGGTGGCAGGACAAACATTGCCAGACTCCTTTATGGCCGCATTTGAGTCTGTTAGAAGCTGTCATATCGGCCAGAGTTGTCCCAATATCTTCTGTTGATTTAGAAGTGGAGCCTGAGGAGGGCATTTCTTCCCTCCCGAGGTCGGCTTCTGGAGCTGCTCTGTGCCAACTCCCCACTCCCTGCCCTTCCCCGGCTGCCCTGCTGCACCCTTTACTTCGCTGTCGGACTTGCTCTCCTTTCCTCCGCCCCCTTCTCTCTCTCTCTCCTACACCGCCTCCACCGCAGCTCCCTACTGACCTAGGGGACAGTCAAAATGAAAAAACCAAACCAGGATAGACTAGGGGAAAAATCCAGAAATTCTGGTAGCTTCCTCTGGAGGAAAGCTGGTCTCAGGTAGAGAGGAACCAGTAATCGTATATGTTCCTTGGAGAGAACAAATAAGGAATCTATGTAAAGATTTCCCCGACTTTCTCCAGGACCCTGTCGGGTTAGCAAAGGGATTGAATTTAACTGTTAAAATGTGTGACCCTGGCTATTTTAACCTATTCCAATTAATATACCTACTGGTTTCTGGGAGCAAAACAACAGAATTATGAACTAGGGTTGGCTGGGAGACTCCTATAGAGGCGCCTGTTTCTGTTGTAGAAAACCAGGTCACCTTAATTAATAAGGGTTATACGAAACTAAAATGGGATTTAGGAAGAGAAGAGAAACAGTAACAAGCATAGGGTTGCTCTGTGGACAATGAGAGGGAATTTCCCCTTCTCCTTACTAATACTTTAGGAGAAACTGAAATTATCATAAACGGGGAAATTAAGCCCTAGCAGGTTTGGCGCAGGGGTTAGAGCATCGGTCTGCAGACTGAAGTAACTCGGGCTCAGTTTAGGTCAAGGGCATGTACCAGTCTAGGGCAACCAACCGACGTCTCTCTCACATCGATGCTTCTCTCTCCCTGTCTCTTCCCCTCCCTTACACTCTCTCTAAAGAAAAAGAAAAAAATCAATGGAAAAAATATCCTCAGGTGAGGATTAACCAAAAACAGAGGTGGGGGGATTACTAAGGCCCTAGGAGGTACTAGGGCTACCTTATCTGCTCCTAACCACACCAAACTAAGGCGCCTTCTCCCTTGGGGTGAAGCTTCTGCACAAGTGGTAGGGGTGTCTAATCAACCAATGTCTGCTGATTTTTTTAAAAATTTTTGATCCTCACCCAAGGATATGTTTTTATTGATTTGAGAGAGAGAGACAGAGACAGAGACAGAGAGACAGAGATAGAGAAAGACAGAGAGACAGAAAGAGAGAGGGAGAGAGACAGAGACAGAGAGACAGAGACAGAGAGACAGAGAAAGACAGAGAGACAGAGAAAGACAGAGAGACAGAGAGAGAGAGAGGCAGAGACAGAGAGAGAGACAGAGAGACAGAGACAGAGACAGACAAAGACTGACAGAGAGAGGGAGAGAAACACTGATCGGTTGCCTCCCATACAGTCCCTGAGTCCCCAACTGGGCACTGAAACTGCAGCCTAGATACATACCCAGGCTGGGAATGGAACCCACATCCCTTCGGTGCGTGGGACAGTGCTCCAACCAACTGAGCCACACCGGCCAGGGCCAATGTCTGTTTTTATATCAGCACCTGTTCCCTTCCAGCTAGGGAATGTTACAGGGCAATACATATTTTTGCTAATCAAATCTGTCCCAATTCACCTGATAGGGTAAGATCTTGAAACCAATGACACCCACATATCCCTTTTCTAGAAGGGTGAAATTTATTTATAACTAAATAAGTCAGATACTGAACTAACTGATTTTAAAGGAACCTCTCCAAGGGGAAACCAATTGAGACTGACTGAATGTTTGTTACAGGACATTCCAACGCACTTCTGGTTTTTTTCCAGTCACCAATATCCTTTATGCATGAACTGGAATTAAGCCCCTATACTAGATTACTTTAAAAGGGGGCTTATAATTCCATGTACAAGTCCCTGTAATTCTCCTAACTTTCCAGTAAAGAAACCCAATGGGTAAGGATGGAGATTTCTACAGAATCTCATAGCTATAAATAAAATAGTTATTCCCAGACATCCTGTGGTTCCAAATCCACATAACCTATTATCAGCTATTCCTGTGGACTGCCAATGTTTTTCAGTGATAGATTTATGTAGTGCCTTTTTCAGCATTCCTGTAAAAAAAAAAAAAAAAAAGACAGAAATGCCTCTTTGCTTTCCCCTGGGAAGATCACAAGTTTACTTGGACAGTGATGCCCCAGGGATATATAGATAGTCCCACCTATTCCTCTTAGATACTAAAAGCTGATTTGAATGGTGTTAAATTTTCCAGAGATTTCACTCCAATCCAATAAATAAGTGCTTTATTTTTATGCTCTAGAACATATTAGACTCCCAAGAGGACACGATTAACCTATGACAACAGCCAGCCAGATGGGATATCAAAAGAGAAGCTTCTATTCTGTTTATCCCAGCTAAAATACCTTGGTTATCTAATATCTAAAGATGGGTTACTAATTAACCCTGGAAGACTAAAATAAATAATATCCTTTCCTTTTCTAAAAACAAACAAAAACCAGCTTTAGAGGGTTCCTGGGTCTAACTGGTTACTGTCACAATTGGATTCCAAATATTTATTAATGGCCCATCCTCTATATGCCTTATTAAAATCAAACTGACCTGATCCAATCCACTGGAACCCAGAAGGGAAGCAAGCTGTAAAAACTCTAAAGAAAGAACTACCTAAAGCTCCCGCTCTGAGACACCTTAATAATAAACTTTCTAAGTTTTTATACATGAAAATAAAGAAAATACTTCAAAAGTTTAACTCAAAAACATAGAGATCATCATAGGCCTATAGGATTTTTTGTTATATAAGAGGACATTTATTTGGTTAATCACAGAGGTAGAAAAAAGTAGTTCCTAGAAGAAATGGGCTTAGGAAACAAGTTATAAAGGCAAAGAAAGAGTCCTTGGAGCTTAGGAGCTAGGAAGCTAATGCTAACGTGCCTGGGGAGGGAGGGGAAGGGGGAAAAGGAAAGGGGAAGGCGCAGGAGCGCACTGGGTCCTCCATCCTAAAGGTTTTAAGGGAGGAGATTTTAGGGGAGTCCCAAGGGAAGATCTTAATAGAATATTCAGCAGTTTTCCAGGTGTGTCCTTTCAGGGCTGTGATCTCCACTAATTGACTGGGTTGGCACCACGATGGGGTGTCATTATCCATGCAGCTGGTCCTAAGGTCAGCCATGGGTGATTTTGTTGCTCTTCTGGGCCTGGAGCTGAAATATAACTGAGGCCTAGATGTTAAAGGTCAGAGGCTCCAAAACACATGACCAGTGATATGCTGCTAGGGGAGGAAAAGCCACCCTGGAGGCAAGGTCCCACCCTACAGTTGTCCCTAGCTAGGCATCTAAGGCTTTGCACCTGGGGTTTTCCACCCTGATGACCTTGCTCTGCTCATGTCTGTCTAACTGCCTATCACATGCCCCCATCAAGGATCTTGGCTCTGAATTATTTCAGAGAAAAGGGGCGCAGGGTCTCTTCTATAGCTGCTTCTTGCCGAAAGGGGGTGCTGCTTTCCTTCAGAGCTAAGAGATCCTGTCGGAGGTGCGATGAGGCCTGGGCCCAGAAGGAAGTGGTGATGGTGTCTAGAGGTGGTGGTATTCCTTGCGTGTGAGTAAGGCTTGTAACCTGGTGGAGACAAATTGTGTTATAAATTTTAGTATTATTGGGGCAAAAGTTAGAACAGCAAAAATTATGACAAATGGTCCAATGGAAGGAAAAACATTTTAGTTCACATTAACTTCAAGGCAAAGGATGAGATAAAAATGAAGCATTCGTCTGTCAATCCACAGAGAGAGAGAGAGAGAGAGAACCCCGTGGCCAGAGGGAAAGATGCAGGGAAGACAGAGAAGAGCTAGTCCTGTCCTTCAAGCCCAGGTGGCCAGGACAACTGGCTCACCAGCGATGGAACAACTGTAGTTACAATCCGAGTGACGGCACCATTATGTTGTTGGCGGAGGGAACGCCACCGGGGGTTAGACCCATGGGTTCACACTGGACCTGGGTTCAACAACCTCGGTACTTGGGTTCTGGCTAGGAAAGAATTCAGAGCCAAGTCCCAGACTATAAGAAAACGTTTATTTGGTTAATCACAGAGGTAGAAAAAGTAATTCCTAGAAGAAATGGGCTTAGAAAACAAGTCATAGAGGCAAAGGAAGGGCCTTGGAGCTTGGGAGTGAGGGAGATAATGCTAATACTAATGCTAATGCTAATGCTAACAGGCCTGGGGAGGGCAGGGGAAGGGGAAGGGGAGGGCAAGGGGGAGGGGGGGAGGGGAGGGGAAGACTCCGGCAGATTCCCAGGAGGGAGAGCCAGGCCTATAGGCTATTACACTCAGCATTTAGTTTCTGAAGCCAAAGGGCTCCCTCCCAGCATGACAGCCATCTGTGCTACAGACATGTTCTGCAAACAAACAGAAAAGATAGTTGTGGGCTCTCCTTTGTCTCTGCTCCTCTGTTGAATCTCCACTGAATTCTCATCACACTCTTAACTCAGCAACTTTGTACCTTCTTTGCAGGATGAAGACACCCATGATTCCATTTGGCCTACTGACCACCTTCATGCTCCTAGGGACGGTGTACAGAAAACTGTTACAATGCTGGCTTCATTTGGTTCACAGACGGATCTTCGGAAGGTGAACAGGAATGTTACGGAGCTGGATATGCAGTAACTTCCACGGAGGACACAATCGAAGGTCCTTATCTACCCGAATGAGATCTGCCCGACATGCTGAATTCATTTTTCTAACTCGGGCTTGTCAACTGACCAAAAATCAAATAAGCCAATATTGGCACTAATAGTAGCTATGCCTGTGGTGTAGCTCACAACTTTAGGGTGTTGCGGAAGCCGTGAGGCTTCTTCACTTTCTCAGGGCAGCCCATAAAGAACAGAATACAGGTTGCAGAATTATTAGATGTCAAACAAAAATGGAAACAATGGGGAATCATCAGAATTTCAGAACATGCTAAAGCTGCCACCATGAAAACAAAAGGAAGTCATATAACCGATGCTGCAGCTAGACAGGCAGCATTAAACAGCCAAATTATCCAGACCCAAGAATGCCCCTTGCTTCCTATTAAATTTATGGAAGACTCTTTCCCAGTTCCAACAGACAGCTGCAGAAGAAGGAAAGAAGGCACAGCAACAAAAGGGGGGAACCTCTGACCCAGACAAACAGGTATGATTTGGACCCAATCAGAAACCAATCTTACCTATAGGGGCTCAGTTACCTAGACTTTAACATGTACATGAGCTAACATATTAGGGGTCCTAAAAAGATGATTTCATGGAGTAACAATATTACTGGTGCTAAAGCTCTTCTCCTGCTGTAGCTCTTAAAGTGTATAGCAGATGTTCTATCTGTCCAAAATATTACCCTGGAAAATCACTTCACAGGTCCCAAAGATATTTCACACTTCCTTTAGATTCATTTGAGGTATAGTAATTGGATTTTATCCAAATGCCACCATCTCAAGAATGCAAATATGTGTTAGTCATGATTTGTACGGGTTGAAGCATTCCTTTGCAGGAGAGCAACAGCCTTGATGGTGGGTAAATCATTACTGGAAAAAATTAATTTCCAATTAGGGAATTCCCTCTGAGTTCCAGTGACTTAGGGACTCATTTCACTGGGCAAATAACACAATCCATTCGTAATATTTGGTCTATTTTACCGCATTTTCATTGTGCCTATCAGTCCTCTGGATTGATGAAACATACAAATGGTACAAATTAAAACTCAACTAGGTAAATTCTCAGAAGCTTTTAATCTCCCTTGGCCAAACAATCTCCCTATAGTGCTCCTCAACCGGAAATCGACTTCTTTTGATAAACACATAGCTTTCCTCTGCATTAAATACTCACTGGTCACCCTATGCATCTGGATATACATCAACCAACCTCAGTAAAAGGAGACATTCTGCATTATTATCAGGGACTTATTAACCAGCTTAAATAAATAGTTAAATTAGCTGATTCATTTCACAATGTGCTCCCGGGAGAGGAAGACTTCAAAGACCACAACTTACAACCAGGAGATTGTGTCAACTGGAAAAGACATTAATTAAAGACTCTCGCCAACACTGTTGGAAGGAACCTTATCAGGTGCCTAACCGTGAATGGACATCTGCCATTGTCTCTGGCACTCACCTCTGCCTACAACAAAGACTTTTCGAGGATGAGAGGCTGCAGACATCAGAAATAGACAGCTACGCAAAAACATCGACAAGGCCTGTATACCTACAAATTGATGATGAACTTAAAAAAACATTTGTTTGGTTGTCTTTACCTGTCTGCTGATAATATTAGTCATAATAATAATTATACTTGTTCTTTGGGCTTTTCTCAAACCCTGTGTATATAGCCCACCTGTTAATCAGCGCTGAAGGTGGATAACTTTTATATCATCAATTATACTCTTTTTATTATTTCTCTATTGAAATTTAGAAGGAAGGTTATTGCAAAAGGAAGGGGATGCCTGTGATGCTTTAAATTTTATTTTATTTATTTGTTTTTGTTTTTAGGGATATGTGTGTTTTTAAGAGAGGTTGAAAGTAAATAGCTTGTCCCAATAAGTTGATTGTTTCTGAATGGGCAAAAAGAGACAAACTAAGAAGAACAAGGGAAGTTATAGGAGATTAAGTGGGGAAAACATATTGAGAAAGAAATTTTATGTATAAATGCTAGATCCTCATTATGGGAATGTGCTTACCCCCTAACCCAACAAGGACTACTAACTGTATTACTTCAGATGGAAGGGGCAGTGGCTATAAAGATAGGACCCTCTAGAACTACTGCTGAGGCACAGGACATCTACTTATGAATCCTTACTGTCCTCCTGGCCTTGGAATTTTAGATGGTAACTGTCATTTACAACAACACTGTGCTCTTACAGCCTTGTCCCTGAATAAACCCTAAGGTTACAGCATCCAATTACACAACTAGCGGGACTCGGGTTAATAATGAATGGCACTGGAGTACTTCCAATGGGAAGCAGATGAGCCATAATAAATGGGAACCCATCTCATGGTCAGATGGTGAAAAGTAAAGAGGTGTATCGTGTGCTCTCAAACTATAAGTAAATGCTATACGAGATGCAAAATAGAAAGAAGTGAGAGACAGACAGCAAAACTTGGATCATAATCGCTTATAGGTTAGAAATAATACAGTGTTTTTCTTAAGGAAGGCCTGTAAGACCTGGCTGCCTCCCAGTCACCTGCTTTTCACTTTTGAGAAAAAATTCAGCCTTGACTTCTGTCCAAGGTTATGGTCTTACCCCATCCTCAGTGGTCCATCTTTCCAGCAAGAAAAATGCTGACACTAAGACTTCTTAGGAATGAGCCTTCCTAGCACCATGGGACCACGTTTTCAAAGCAAAGGTTGGTCATCAATGCATCCTTCCGGATTCACTGATGACCAAAAGGGGGAAGGGTGGATGAAAAGGGGCCACACACTATACCTGACAAGCTCAGATGAGGACGGCATGGTGGCCTTACAAGCTCAGAGACCAAAGTAACCACATAGGATGGTCTGAAATTAAAATTTCCTACCTAAAAGCAAATCATGGCAGGTAGTCACGTCCTAGGCCAATATCTTCCCCAACAAATGTCAGTCTTTACCTTAACTGAGCCTTTCTATTGTCTTTTTTGCAGCTAAGATAACACGCCTTTGGAATGCCTGAGTGATCCCTTTTTTCCAGGCCCCTCAGGGCACAATCTCCCACCGGAGCTCCAGACCCGGGAAACCTTCAATGCCATCTTCTCCCCAAACCTCGGAATACCGTCTTATGTGCTGTAAATGTTCATTGCTAACTATCCTGAACCCACCAACATAAAAGAAGTATGTGTCCCTGCATTTTAGTTTTTATCCAACCCCAGAGATTTCCCTGCTTCGCTCTCTCCGCCCCCCTAATTTATCACCAGTGAATCCCGCGTAGCCCGCCTTACGCCTCCTCCTCGGATTGTAATGTATAAACAAGGTGCAAGACTGCCAGGCTCTGGAGCATTGTCTCGATCCGTTGAGATTTTGGTTCCCGGCAATTGTTGTCAGTTTGGCTCAAATAAACTCATAAGGATTCTTACAGGTCTAGTCGTTTCTTATGCCAACAGTGTCCTCGCCCCCAGAAGCTTATCTGGCTACACGTGGTGCAGTATGATTTCATTCTACACTCGACAAAATGGCCACATACAAAAAAATGGAGATTTTTTCATTTTGATTGCTAACAATTCTAAGTATTATTTACGCCAGTGATTTTTAAATTTTTTCATCTCATGACACACATAAACTAATTACTAAACTTCTGCAGCACATCAAAAAATATATTTTTTGCAGATCTGACCAAAAAAAAAAAAAAATAGGTATAATTGTGATTCATTCACTCCATACAGCTATTGTTGTGTTGGCTGTTGTCACTGTTTTTATTTGACAATCTAAGGGAAAATAGTCAATTCTTGTGGCACGCCCGTGTGCCATGGCACACTGGTTGGAAATCACTGGTTTATGCAAAGGAGCAAAATATCTAAAAAAATTTTACCTTTTTCAAATGCCAAATTTTGCCACACTCATAAGCATCCCCATAAACTTGGCAGAAACAAAAGCATTTAATGAAATACCATCCCTCAGAAGATCAGGGATAAGGTATACTTCCATGCCATTCCTTTCCAGTTCATCACTAGTTATTTTATTAACATGAAGTTACAATATATTTATGGTTGTACCACAGTACAGTAAAAGCTATAAAAATAAACTCTTGCTTATTTCATGACTACACATGCTATAAAAATTACAAGGAAGATGGAATTACAAGGAAAGGAGCCTAAAAACTCATTCTCTTACCTCTGACAACTGTCCTCAACACAGAAATTTCAGGGTAAATCAAATTAAGATGAAAAAAAAAAAATGCTTTCTCTCTCTGTTTTTCTCTTCTTGGTTACAGTTCTAAATGCAAAGTTATTTTCCAGGCAAAGAGGAAAGAAATTCTGCTCTTTCTAATGTCTGTGAAGACTCTGAAAGTAAAGATCCATTTCATCGGAGAGGATGAGGCCTGCTCTGAAAAGCAGCCTAATCTGACATGACCGAGACGAGTGGGCAGGACCTGCTCTCCGAGCTGCGGGCACGTGGGCCTGTGGGCCTCCAGCCTGAGCCTCCATAATCCCCTCCACACCTTAGGACACAGACACACGGAGCTGCTGACATCAATGACAGTAAGAGCACTTCCAAGGTGGACGGCAACGACATTATAACTGTAAAAAGAGACACTCTTTTCCTTCAAGAGTTCACGTTATTCATACACATGCCTTCACTATTCCTATATGTTTTTTGAGGGGCTTTATTGTTGTCTCTGTTTAAAAACAACATTGTAATTAATAATAATAAAACCTACTGCTATTGAGTGAATGCTTGAAGTACCGCATGCCAGCCTTAGGTTTATGATGATATAGTAGCGAGAATGTTTCCTCCTGTTTTCAGAGAAGGAAGGTGAGCGTGAGGAGGATGAAGAACTTAGCCCATGAACCCACATCCACTAAAAGTCAGGACTGAGCCTCATCTGCCCATCAGAATAGCCTGGGCACAGGGGACCTGAAGATATAGGTGACAGACAAACGAGATCCAACCACTCAGCTTTTCTGCCTCCCAAATCAAAGCCCAGAGAAGCCATTACAGTTTTAGTGTCCCAATAATGTAAGAGAGGAAGTCATTCATTAGAGAAGAAAATGTACTGGGACAGAAACACTGCACCCAGCCAGAGGAAATGGGGTTGCTTCAGCCTCAGAAGAGAGACTGGAAGTGTGCATGCTCAGACCTGCTGTTCTGAGGAAGGAAGGCTATAGGTGTCTGGTCCAAGAAGCATCACAGTTTCCCCTCATCCTCTGCAACCTGGGTGGGTGTTGGGAGCATAACAGTGGATTTTGATTGAGGTGTTTTGTGTGGTTGTTTTTTGTTTTTGTTTTTTCAGAATTAAATTTTAAGTCCAGTAAAACAGGGCACTTTCTATAACAATTGTTACTGGATCCCTGTCACCTGGATGTTCTTACACTCATATTTTATTCAGATGTTCCCAGACTAACCTTTCCCTTCCTTAACTTCATTTACAAAGCGGACTGAACACTGGAGTCACAAATTAAGTGCCAAGGAGGTCAGGCCAGTGACAATAAAGAGTAACTCTGGCTGGGTGGGGACTGGGCAACCTGGGGGCACGCATGTCATCCCACTTGGCAGCCAGCCACACCCTCCCCCACCCAAGGTTGCCAGAGGAAACCATGGCAGCCCTACAGGCCTTCACCTACTCAAGTTAGAAATCTACATTATTATGTGACACGTTGTGATTTTTTTCATTTCTAGCAACATTTTTTTTTTATTTAAGAAAAAAATTAGGCCCAAACAAAAAATTGGGTGAGCACAGAAGACTAAGTCTGTGGACTGGATTCACCTTGCGGGTTTCCAGCTTGTGAAACTTCTCCTAAACATAAGACAGTTAAAGAATACAGAGTAAGTTAAGATAACTTCATTTAAAAGAACAGCAGATAGAGCTTCTTAATAGTTTTATATTTTCCTAAGAAAGGATTTTCTTTGAATTTACAATAAGGCAGAAGAAATACGCAATTCTGTGTCCTTTCTATTGACATTTTGATATTCTGAAATTAAAAGGTTGAGGGGGTAAAGATAAGTTGACTGTCTTCCAATTACCCATTCATACTGATAAGTAGTAGGTATTTTTGGAAGGAGGGTATCAGGGGGAGAATTTTGAAAAACTGTCGAAAAACATATGCATTATTCACCAAATTGGTACATTAACACTATTTTCAGAATTTTATTTTACTGTGTGTGTATGTCACTATTGACCAAGTTCCAGGCTTTGTGCTGAGTTCTGAGGAAACAGTGAGTGCCATAATCCTGTCTTTCTCACTGGACTGATAACCTAGCAAGAAAGGCAGGCAATGGAAGAAGCAATGCCAGTGAGGCCTGGCTACCTGCTACGACAAGGAAGGTAGAGAGTGCGGCGGGACGCCTGGGTTAGTCCAGGACGAACTAGGGAGAACTGCCTGGAGGAGAACATACTGAAACTAAGATGGAAGAGACAGAGTTCAGTGCAAGAGAGAATACTTAGGACCTCAATTCTGGAGGCGAGAGACAGTGCTCTGTAGGGAACCGACAGTCCGATGCACCTGCAGACTTCAATTGACAGGGTCGGGTGGGCGGCAATGGAGAAATGAGAAGGAGTTTGTGAATTCTGGGTTTTATCCTGATGGCAATGGGAAGTGACGTGATCAGATGTGCCCTTGAGAAGGACGTGCTGAGGCCAGAAGTGTCACTAAATCACAGACACACCCTTCCGTTTCAGAGAGAGAATTTCTCACTTGCTGGGTCAGCTCTCAGGCTCCTCTTTGTTGTACAAAATCCAAGCAATGGGCTACGCTAGTGGTTCTCAACCAGGGCGATCTTGCCACCCAGGGTGACATATGACAACATCTGGAGACATTTTGGATGGTCACAACTGGTACACAAGGGGGTACGACTGAGATAGAGTAGGATCCAGAGAAGTAGATAGAATCCAGAGAAGGCCCCTTCCAACAATAAAGGTTATCCAGCCCAAGGTTTAGAAACCCTAAAATAAGCTAAGAAAAACTAAAAGCCACTCTATATATTTTTTAAAGGGAGCAGGAGAGGAAAGGGGGAGAGATTCCAAAAAGCTGCCAGAATTTGGGATTAAAAAGAGCTTGAAGGGATTTAAGAGATGAGATGATGTACAGTAACTGAGTGTTAAAGAAGGAACCTGAGCTAAAAGGAAAGAATGGTTGACAGGAAGCTCTTCTGCAAGATCAGCCTGGTGTCGATTCACTGCAGAAAACCAATAAGCATTTTTCAGATGAATGAATGAACTGGATCTCCTTCAGTGAGTCACAAGTAAAGAACTGAGAATTGAGACCATCTTTGTGACTATGACTTCAATGTAACTGTTTACCCCCCAGGCAACCTCTTAGTTCTCTGTTCCAGGAAATCTTTGCCCAGAAAAACACAAGGCTGTAAACCAATAAATAAATTTACTATTAGCTTCAGGAAATTCTCATTGATTGCTTTATTGGTGACAATAATCTATTCATCTGGTCAAACCATTCACTTATCAACCAGTTATTTATCATGACTTTCTTCAAGACCCTCTCTTTGCTGTGTCTGCCAAGCCTAAATTATTGTATCACAAACTCTGGCCAGTTCCAACTAGTTCTGTGTGAAAGGCCCATCTTAAACCACGTGAGCCCAAACCTCAAAGCCCTATAAATATTCCACTTCTCATTTCACCTTCTGAGAAACTGGGAAGGATTTGTCAAGGTAGTGCGTTCCCTCAGAAAAATAAGTTGTGATAAATTTAGCTGGTGATATTTTGGGAAGTTCAACAGAATGGAGCTACTTTTTAATTACTTTAGTTATTCGGCTATGTGTCTTTGAATGTGACAAGACTGTACATGAGATCCTAGATTTTTTTGAGTTATATTTTAGGATCTGTCTGGGATTTTGAACTAAAGTTAAAAGTACCTTATGCACAATATCTTAAAATATCCCCACAGAACTTCGATTATTTTAAAATATTCATAGGGTACCTACCGTGTTCTACTCTTTTCTGTATCTTAGGAATATCAGTGAATGAAACAGCTTTCTGTCTAATAGGAGGGGAGGGGACAAAGATCTCAGGCCTCGCTGAGAAGGTAAAGGGGGTGAAGAGAGTTAACAATGCAGCAAGCCAGAGGAAAAGTGTTCCTGGTAGAGAGAACTGGTACAAAGAACCAAGGGTAGGCACATGCCTGGCACATTGGAACAACAGCCAGGAGGCCAGTGTGGTTGGAGTGAGCCAAGGGGACAAGGGTCAGGAAGCAAAGTCATGAGGTAATGGGGTGAGGGTAGGGGTGATGAGACCATATCAGCCTGATGTCACTGTGAGGACTTTGGCTGAAATGAGGAGTCCCTGGAGTATTTTGAACAGAGGAGAGACAGGACTGGACTTGTATGTTAACAAGCTCACTGTGGGGAGGCATTGGGAAAAGCAGGGAGACTAGTTAGGAAGCAACTACAACAATCCAGACAGGAGATGACAGCGCCTGCAGTCCTTAGTGACTGAGGAACAGTGGGCCAATACCGAGGAGCCAAGAGGATGCTCTGACAGGTTGACTGAGAGATGTACTTGCAAAACAGCCATCCAGACCCAAGCTCAGCAGGCATTTTGACATGACTGCCAGACCGTCAGGGTCAGCCAGACGCATGCAGTCCTTGTTCTTAAAATACAACCTCAAAGTACAAGAGAAATGGGGAAATGATCCAAAGCCAGCATGTGATTTTAGAAAGAATGCACAACTCAGAACTGGGTGTTTATGATAAAGAAACGTACAAGGCATGATTTCAGTTCACTAAGAGAATTTTTCAAAATTCTTTTATGAAATTCCAAACTATATATTAATTTTTACTACAATCTCTATGCACATTTAGTTTCTTAAGCAAGTAGGGTCTCTTTTGCACTAGGAGAGAGTGGGACCCGTGAGAAGGGCCTGTTCTCGAGATGGAAGGTCCCTAAGGAGGAATCACAATGAACACAGCCGAGCTCAGCCTGGCAACACCTCCCGATGCACAGGAAAATTACACTGGCCCCTGAAAAGAAGAGAAAAGGCCAGGAAGTTGAAGAGTTGAAGAGAAAAATGAAAAAAGTGCAATGATAATGTTTGAGTCCTAGATTCAGCTATGCCTAAAGTCAATGCAAGCCTGCTACTTTGCCAAATTCATTTATTAAATCTAGGAGATTTTGATTGAGTCTTTAGGGTTCTCTATGTACAATATCCTGTCATCTTCGAATAATAGCAATTTTACGCTCTCCTTTCCAATTTGGATGCCTTTTATTTTTACTTCTTGTCTGACTGCTGTTAGTTTCATTGATCTGTTAAATTGGGGGGTTTTTTTAGTATCTATATCATTTATTTCTGCTCTGATATTTATTATTTCCTTCCTTCTACTTCCTCTGGGCTTTTCTTGTTGTTTTCTTTCTAATTCTTTTAGCTGTGCAGTTATTTTATTTGAGCTTTCCCTTGTTTCTTCAGGTAGACCTGTAAAGCTATGAATTTCCCTCTTAGGGCTGCCTTCACTATGTCCCATAGATTTTGCATTGTTGTGTGTTCCCTTTCATTTGTTGTCATGAAGGTTTTTTTTCTTTCTTTCTCGATCTCATTTGTACCCAATTAAATTGTTTAATAACATACTATTTAGCCTCCATGTGTTGGAAGGTTTTGAGGGGTTTTTTTATTGTAGTTGATTTCTAGCTTCATGACATTGTGATCTGAGAAGATGCTTTCAGTCTTCTTGAACTTGTAGACACTTGTTTTGTGTCCTAACGTGGTCTATCTTTAAAAATGTTCCATGTGCAAATTAAGAAGAATGTATATTCGGCAGCTTTGGGCTGAAATGTTCTGTAAATATGAATTAAAACCTTCTCACCTAGTGTGTGGTTTAAGGTCATTTTCTTGTTGAATTTCTGTCTGGAACATCTATCCAGTGATGTCAGTGGGGTGTTAAAGTCTCATACTATAATGACGTTGCTGTCTATCTCTCCCTTAAAGTCCTTCAGGAGTTTTGAAATATATCCAGTTGCTCCTATATTGGGTGCACATGTTTTCTAGCATTATATCCTCTTATTGGAATGACCTTTTAGAATTATGTAGTGACCTTCTTTGTCTCTTTTATAGCTTTGTTTTGAAGTCTATTTTGTCAGATATAAGTATTGCTATCCCCACTTTCTTTTTGTTTCCATTTGCTTGAAAAATTTTTTTCCATCCCTTCACTTTCAGTCTGTGTGGGTCTTTTGTTCTGAGGAGGGTCTCTTGTAAACAGCATATATATGGGTCATGTTTTCTTATCCATTCAGCTACCCCATGTCTTCTTATTGGAACATTTAATCCATTTTCTTTTAAAGTTATTATTGATAGGTACTTATTGCCATTTTTTTCTTTATGCCTATGTTCCTGTCCTTCTCTCTATTTCTTCTTCTTCTTATAACCATTCCTTTAGCATTTCTTGCAATGCTGGTTTGGTGGGGATAAACTCCTTTAGCCTTTATTTGTCTGGGAAGCTCTTTATTTCACCTCAATTTTGAATGACAGCCTTGCTGGATAGAGTAGTCTAGGTTTCAGATCCTTGATTTTCATTAAGTTGAATACTAACTACATGCCAATCACTTCTGGGCTGTAGTGTTTCTATTGAGAAAGTGTATGACAGCCTTATGGGAGTTCCCTTGTAGGTAACTGACTGTCTCTCTCTTACTGCCCTTAAGATTCTCTCTTTGTCTTTAACATTTGCCATTTTAATTATGATGTGCCTTGGTGTGGGTCTCTTTGTGTTCCCCTTGCTTGAAACTCTCTGTGCTTCCTGAACTTGTGTGACTTTTTCCTTCAACAGGTTAGGGAAGTTTTCTGTCATCATTTCTTCAGTTTTCTCTATCCCTTGCTCACTTTCTTCCCTCTCTGGCATTCCTATGATGTGATGTTGTTCCATTTCATGTTGTCCCAGAGTTCCCTTAAAGTCTCTTCATGTTTTTTAAGTGATTTTCTTTTTGCTGCTCCAAATGAATGTTTTTTTCTACCTTGTCTTCCAAATCACTGATTTGATTCTCAGAGTCAGAAAGCCTGTTTTTAATTCCTTCCAGTGTATTCTTGATGTCAAATATAGTATTCTTCATTTCTGCCTGGTTCTTATTCATAGTTTCTATGTCCTTTTTAATGCTGATGTAGTTCTCACTAAGTTTCTTGTAGTTCCCATTAAGTTCCTTTAAGTTCTCACTAAGTTCCATGAGCATCTTTATAACTATTACTCTGAACTCTATATCATATAAATTGCTTACCTCCATCTCATTTAGGTCTTTTTCTGGAGATTCCTTCTTTTCTTTAATTTAGGGGCCGTTTCTTTGTCTCCCCATTTTAGTTGTCTCTTTGTGTTTGTTTCTATGTATTAGATATACCTGCTATGACTCCCAATCTTTGTGGGGTGGCCTTTTGTAGTAAATGTCCTGTGGGACCCAGTAGTGTGGTTGCCTTGAACTCCTGAGCTGGATTCTCTAGGGGTGACCCTTTTGTGGGTTATTTGGGCACCCTATTGTAAGTGGGTCTTGACTGTTGTTGTCCCATTCATGGGTGTGATCTCCTCTCAGGCTGGCTAACTGTGAATGTCAGCCCCAAGCAGGTCATGAAAGGTGCTGACAGGGCAAAACAAGCAGGAAACAAACAAAAACATAAAAAAGATCCTGACAACAACAGCAGAAACAACCACAAAAGAAAAGAGAATTACAAAAGAGAAAATAGAACAATAATAATAACCAAAAAAAAAGAAAAAGATAATAATACTAGTAAAAAAAATTAAAGGACTATTAGAAGAGAAAAAGGGTAGAAAAAAGACTCTTAAAGGAAAGAAGGGAGAGAATAAAATAAGAGTAAAGAGTAGGAAAAGGAAGTGGTAAAAAAAAAAAAAAACACAGGAAGAAATAGGAAAAAATTATGAGAGGTAAAAAGATAAAGCAAAAGAAAGAATTTTTTAAAATAGAGTAAAAAATGGAAGGAGGCAAATAAGAGATATGAAAAAAACAAGAGAGAAAAAAGAAAATATTGGGGAAAAAACACCAAAAAAAAACAATCAACCAAATGAAGTTTGTCTCAGCATATTTTAGTGCCTGCTAGGATTTCCTTTTGGATCTTGCTCTTATGTTTTCTGAGTCTAACTGCTTTGTATGCTGCTTAAGGGCCTCCTGGGAGGTACTTTTGTGCCAGCCAATGTCAGAAGCTGTCCAAGTTTGGCTCTTGGTGTCCTGTTTGAAGCTTTAAGTGATTCACTGCTTGCAGCTGCTTTCCCTGGGCTTGTCTGCCCACAGGATGGGCCAAGATGAGCTTCTAGGTTGGCTTTTTAGCAGCACAGGGCCCTCAGGCAGGTGGAGGGTGTGTACCCTGACTATTTCCCTGTGCTCCTCCTGGCAGAGTCCCTCTTAGGTGGGCAGGTTGGTTCTGCTGGAAGCCAGAAGTTTCTATCAGCTCTCCCACGAGAGGGAAGTGCCAGCCAGGTTCCCAGGAATATGGGGGGGGGGGGGGGGGGGAGTGTCTCTGCCCCATAGCCAGCCACTGACACTCCCTGAGACTGCTCTTCCCTGAGGCTCCTGTCTCTTCAGATGGGTTTGTGGTCCAGGGTGGGGAGAGCTATTTTCCAGAGGGTGGGGGGAGCAGGATTCTTTAGGGTGGGGCAAGCTGGATCCCAGGTCCCAGGAGGTGGGGTATTGGCCTTTCACCAGGCTTCAGCTGTTGGGAGGGGCTAGTGTCTCTCAGGAAAATTGGCCACTGCAAAATCCAGGTGGTGGTGGTAGGGGTTGGGGTAAAGGGTGGGGGAGCAACTCAACACAGGTCCTGGTAGCCATCCTCCCCGCCACTCTTCCCAAATCCTTCCACCTCTGACTCTCTTCAGAGGACTCCAGTCCCCACTGCCCGCCCTCCCTGGAAACCTAGAGTGAGTGTCTGGGAATGAAAATCCTGTGCACTAGTCAGTCCTTCAAAAAAGTGGCTTTGCCTCCAGGCGGCTCGGCTCTCTGGCTGCTAGAGGCTGCTGCTGGTTGCTGCACGGGCAGCGGTTGCCAACTCTGGCTGTCCCAGGCGGGTGCCCTGGCCGGGATCCGGCCTCCCCCCCGCTGCATCCCTCCTCACCCGTGGCCTGTGGCTCCTAAGAGCTCATCCAGCACATCCCAGCCCTTCCTACCATCTTGAGGTGGTTTCTGTCCTTCCTTGTTTAAAAGTCTCCTCTTCAGCTGGCATTTCAGGGAGAATATTCCCCAGTTTAGTTCTAACTCCAGTTAGATTCTGGGAGGAGGCGGGAGAAAGATCCACTTACTCCGCCGCCATCTCCCCCTCCACTTCTCTTTCAGGATATATTATTTATTTAATTGAATTATTTCTTTTAAATTAACAGATTCTCCCCAAGTTAATGTGCAGATCAAACGTACCCACAGGTAATTATTTTTAGAAATGAATAAAAGAAAAAGGATTCTAGAAAGAAACTGAGGAATAATCAGATAAGCATATCAAATATGATTCTGGAAAAAGAAATGTCGGGTTGAAGGAAGCAGTCTACCTTCCTATCTAGAGGCACCGAGCAGGAAAGCCTGATGCAGGTACAGCATGAATATTTGATTGTTTTGACTGACAAAAGAGAGCGCCCCAAACAGCCGATTATTTATAGGAAATGGATAAAGACTGATTCAAAAACAAGGAAGAAAAACAATTAAATAGCCAAGCCAGGCATGGCTCAGTGGTTGAGCATCGACCTAGGATCCAGGAGATCGAGGTTCGATTCCCGGTCAGGGCACATGCCCGGGTTGTGGGCTTGACCCCCAGGAGGGGGCGTGCAGGAGGCAGCCGATCAATGACTCTCTCATCATTGATGTTTCTGTCTCTCTCTTCCTCTCTCTGAAATCAATAAAGATATATTAAAAAGAAAGAAAAACAATTAAATAAATTGCATTAGGATAAGTTAGTCAAGTGGAAAGATTTAACTTGGATTTATACTTGGCAACATATGCTAAAAACAGACTCTGGATAGATGCTAAAGCGTAAGGTCTCTCAAATAAAATGTAGCTGGCTATGTAATTATGCTCCACGCACCTAGTGGAACACAATGCAGGAGTGGCGGCACAAGTCAGCTATCTCTTTTGGGTGGAATGAGACCTGAGGCATACTGCTAACTAAAAAACATGAAGGGACATAACCATGGACATGGGACGCTTAAACTTCAATGTTTAAATTATTTTAACCTTGGACGTGTATCATGTTTTCAAAAAGAACAAACGAATTATAAACAAACATACCGGATGCGGTAAAAGTAGGTTTACAGTTGTGAGTACTCGAAACGCAGAGTTTGTTGTTGTATTATTACTTATTAATTATTGTATTATTTTCCATATAAACAACTGTAAATCTACTTTTGCCTCACCCTGTATTTAAAACTGGTCAAATATCAAGGCATAGGACAACAAGCTGAAGTTAGAGCAGTGTACTTCTCTGACATTTGGAAGAACCGAAAAAGTGAAGACAGATCCAGCTACATTTATAGCCAAAAACTTAATGAAAACCTACAAAACCAAAATTCAAAGGGCAAACAATAATATGGGGTAAATATTTGCATCAACTAAGACAAAGAGTTAATATCTCTAATGTACAATTATACTATGTAAGAATCCACCACATAGGTAAATCAAGGAGAAAATACACACAGTAAACACAGCATGAAAATATATTTAATCCTGTAAAATAATTAAAGTAGTAACAAAGCACAATAATGTTATGCTAAACATTTTATCATGAAAAGACCCAGCGCTAGCAAGACTATGGGGATTTTGGTATCAGTCTTTGGCTGAGGCATTATATTTGGTATATGAGTATGTTTAAAAAAGCAATTTAGAAATATGATTATATTATTTGATCCAGTGATCCACATGTTCAAACACATCTACATTAAATTTTGTCTACATCAAGGAAAATTTGTAGAAGCAACTGCAACAACCAAAAGTAGGAAGGTGGCTAAGGAAATCACCCAATTAAGAATAAAAGTCAGGATGCTTATAACCAAATGAGCACACTTTTAATGACAATATGTTAAATTAAAAATCTCAAAACCCTAAATTGTAGGTACATTATAAAAGTAATTATGTCAAAATAATGTCAACACAGCGTAACGAAGATGAGAAGGAAATATGGAAACAATTTTGAAAATTCTGTCACAATGTTAAAATTGTGATTGATTTAAACATTAATAATGTCATTAGAGCACATTAATAATACATTAAAAGTGGGAAGAATGAGGATTTTTGAAACGTGGCCTGTAGGCAGCATGAAACAGGTTAGCATGCAGAATGATTGACATCAAATGCAGCCTTATTTGATTCTACAAATCTAAATGGATAATCAGAGACTTATCCAGAATTTAAAGCTATGGAAAGCCTTTGAACTCATTAATCTCCTACGTGCCAAGGTCACCTCTGGAGTCCAGGACACACATCTGCTCTTATTAGGGTCCCCACCTGTTCATGTGGAATACCCCTGCCTCTTTTGATTACTGAGCTGATCGCTCCCCACCAGATGCGTTCACAGAGGTGGGGGGCAGCCCACAGCCTGACGGTGACTCAAGGACTCCAACTCGCTGTCCAGTTGAGGGCACAGGGACCTTTACCTCCTCATTAGAGACCCAGGAGCATAACCCTTCACACCCTTTAAAGACGGAGAAAAATCAGCAGAGTGAAGGTAGCCAGGTGCCATTCTAACACAGAGACACTTCAAAATGCCCAAAGAAGAAATGTTGGTACTCCATTTGAAAAACATGTTTAAAGGGAAAATCTGTTTCTCCAGCAACAATTGCAACCCAGAGCTTATGCTGAAGGAACTTGCCCCTGGGGGTCGGCAAGGCGAGGTTCTGTTGTATGAACCGGAGTCTTGTGCTTCAGTTCTGGTGTCTGCAGGAGATTCACTGTCTATCCGCCTAGACCAGTAGGTGGTTTTGACAAAAACAAGAACACAAGCAACCAGCTCACTCTCTTTTTCTCCCCCCCCCCATCTCTCATCAACTCCGAAAATGTGCCTTTTGTTTTGGTGCTCATGATGTCCGAGAAAAAACCAAAGGGCAAAATCTGCCAAATAAGGGGAAATCAAAAAAACAGTGCTTGTTCAGAAAGAGAACCCGAGTGCTTTACCGATCTGACCACTACCCGCACAAGAAGGCATGTAGTTAGTCGTCCATACTCATGGTTAAACTATGTAAGCCAGGGAGAAAACGAAGACGACGGTCTGAAATCCATTCACAGGATTTCAAGACAAAGCGGTTTTACCTAACTTTACAACAGCCAGATTCCACTGAACCAGGTCCCGGCTCCACAAGAAAGGCCAAATGGCTCATTATGTGAAAAGTTCCGACGACTGTTTTTTAATGTTTAGCAGCGGTTTGCTTGGCTCGGCCACTGCAACAAATATTGCTGAACTGTTTAACTTAACGAGAGACATTTAAAAGCTAAAAAGCCCAAATTCTAAATATGTAATTCATAAAACAGCATATTTTCTTTAATTCATTTTCTCAAAGTTTACAATATCTGTACTAATTCTCTGTAACTAGATATGTTCTGGATACATTCTCAGAGAATCTGTGCAGAATAAAAATTTGAAACATCTTAAAACTAACTAAAAACATCTTTCGAGTATGCTGCAAGGCAAATGCTTTTTAGATGTTTTGCATTTTTATGCTAAACAGTGCAGCTGTGATTGATAAAAAGCAATCAAGCTAATTTAAGTCAATCAATGCCAGGAGGTTCTCATCACTTGGATAGAAATGCTCTCTCACTCCTTAGAAAATAAATAAAGATTTAACAGAGTGAATGCATTTCCCTGACTCTGCTTTCTCGCCATTCCGAAAGCAGCTATAGCCAAGAAATCATGCTAAGCAATTTCTGTCACTAGGTTACAGCATAAGGCAAAATTTTAAGTCATGTTTAATTAAGTAATCCTGGCCAACAGCGTGTTGGTAGAGAGTAATAAGCCTTGAATGAGAGTATAACACACACACACGCGCGCACACACACACACACGCACACACACAGTACAAAACTGCTGTTCGAGAGGCTATCAATTTCTCTTTAATCTCTAAGGGGAGTATCATGTTAAACAATTTAGTTCTGGCTGGCTGTCATTATTAAAAGATAATCTGGAGCTTTAAAATCACAATTTAAAATATGTAAGTTCAGGGATAAACTGAAAAGTAGAGTTCGTGCGTTTAGCCAACTTCATACATTATGAGAAAACCGGTAGGAATGGTTACAAAGTACCTTACCATGATGAAGATAATACATGTTTAACATGTGCGGTGGGGAGGGGAGGAGAGAGCCTAAATTTACCATTTCCACTGCCAGGTCAACACCCCATTCCCCCTGACTGCAGAATTCCAAGAAGCCTGAAAACGTGACCGAACAATTAAACCTGAGCAGTATCTTATAAAAACCCATCAGCAGAGATATTAGCTACCTGGGCAGGAAAAATAGGCAAACCATTCCGTTTTTCAGGGAAGTGGTCCCCAAGAGGCACTATGGAAAATCAGTAAAAGCGTCTCTGCCTCTCTTGGTATAAAACCCGGGGCCAGTTATGAAGCAACTCCAAGTACACACTTCATCTTATAGATGGGGGCGCTAATATCCGTTTTGAGATTAAACGATAGTACTTGACAGGGCCCAGCATTCAAGCTCTATTAATAGCTGAGACTTCACAGTGTTCTGTATGCGAGGGGCACTGTGCTCAATGTTTTGCCTGCATTCTATGACCGAATGCTGATGCTAACCTTGGAGGCAGGTATTTATTCCTATCATCCATGATTCCCAGTCGAGAAAACTAAGGTTATGAAAAGCCAGGCAAATTGACAAAGATCACATTAGTCTAGTGACAGAGCCTGGAGTAGAACCCGCATCCCTCACGCAAAGCCTGTGCTCTTAATAGGGGGTGATGCCTCTTCCTGGGCAGGGGACTGCCTCGGAAGGAAAGATTGCCTCAGGCGTTTGCCCTCACTGTGCTCAGCTCAGTGCTTGCTCACAGTAGATAGTGGGTGCTTCAAGTGGTTAAACTGAATTAATAATTCTGGTTCTGTTTGAAAATTATAAATTGCAACTGTTCATCCATTGTGTTTTGTGGCTTATTTGGTAGCTGGGTCGTTGCCTGGATTCTCCATGTCAATGGGAATTTGATATAATCCTTAGAATGAAACCCTCGGTCTCCATTCCATTTAAGTAGCTGCTAAGGCAAAGACAGTTGGCCCCATGGACATCTTTGCCCTTAATGGATGTCCTGCACTTCACACCCACTATACCCTCCCTAGTCCAGTGACCTTGGCCAGCCTCAGTTTCTGCATCTGAAAATCAGGATCATAAGAGGATCCTTTCAAAGGGGTCCTGTGAAAATGGCAAGATGCATGTGGCATAAGGCCAGCTGCATATAAAGTGCTCAGCAAGATATTCAAAAGGAAGGGGGAAGAAGTCACAGTTGCAGCTCACTAAATACACAGGAAAAAGCACACTAAATGAGTGTCTGCCCTGTGCAAGGAGCTCATCCTAGTCTACACCGTACTGTCATTCAGCATCCAAAGGCTCAACGCAGGCTGGGGCAGGTCGTCATGGCAATGAGAACCAGCTTCTCTAAGATACAGAGGTTTAGAGGCAATCAGATTTTAAACAGTGGGAAGGAAAAGTCAAGACTGCCCTGAGCAGAAAAAAATGCAACAGAGATGCTGTCCCCGGAAAAAGAAATGGGCTAGTCTGACTGCCGGGGTGGCTGAAGCAGTCCCTTTACCCGCTTGACCTGGATTACCCATGGGACATGGTGTGGCACAGTGGTGGAAAGCATGCACAAGGGCTCTGTTGTTAGAAAGGCTGAAGTTAGAATCTCAGCTCTACCACTTCAGAGCGTGGGCCCAGAGCAAGTTACTCACCTCTCTTGGTCTCAGCTTCCTGGCCTATAAAATGAAATCTTTTTATAAGGACCTATTACTTAGGTGAGCCCCATGCTTGGGCAAAGAGTATATGCTGTAAATGCTCAGCCAATGGAATGGCAGCGGTTGTTATAATATGAGCAGGGCCTATCAGATGGGGATACGTCTACTTCCAAGGACAGCTGTAAGTGTTCAAGGAGATTACACACAAAGCTCCCAGCATAGTGTCTAAAGCACCATAGGTAAGCAACAAATGCAAAGCATCATTGTTAGTAGCGGCAGTAATAATATTGATATAGCACATATATGGTTCAGCAATTAGAAAACAGGTTTCGAAGAAGAGAACGAAAAGAAAGAAGATAATACTAGGAATAATATTAAATAGCAGCAGCATATTATATGCCAGGTACCAAGCTAGGCGTTTTCCACGCACTAATTTGTTCCTTTACACAGCCCCATGTGCAGGTCATATAATTTCCAGTTTTTCACTGACGAAGCTCCTACCAATACTACTAAGCAGGGATTGGCAGATTTTTTGGTTAAGAGCCAGGTAAGTAAACAGTTTTGGCTTTGCGGGCTGTATAGTCTCTGTCACAACTAATCCATCCTGCTATTGTAATAGGAAAGCAGCCCTAGACAATATGTAAGTGAATGGGCATGGCTGTGCTCCAATAAAAATTTATTTACAAAAGCAGGCAGCAGCGGGATATGGCCTGTGGGTCAGAGTTTGCTGCCCTCTACTTGAAACCATTGAAATGTTGAGGTTGTTACCGCAGCATAATCTAGACCATACTATCTGATGTAATTGCTACTGCACTTGACAAACGAATCCTGATAGAGAGCTGCAGAGAAGCAATAGCACTTTTGTGTTTCTCTATGAGAATACAGTATTCATCACAATGGGACCATGTAAAACTGACCCGGATTCCTATCATGATTTAATCAGGTTGAATAATATCATTGTGATTTCATTGCCTCAGGAAGAAAGCATACACTGGACCTTTGGCCAGAAATGCTATTCTATCTTTTTTCTCACGGGGTTTACTCCCAATCATCTTTCAGATCTCAGGTCCTGTATTTCTTCCTCCAGGAAACCCAGCCTAGAACCACCTTTAGTTTGGGCAGAACACTTAACCTCCTTTTCTCTTTATAATTATATTACTGAGATTATTTGATTAATATCTTTCTCTCCCACTGGATGGTGAACTCCAGAAATGCCGGAGCCATGTCTGCTTTTATTAACTGTGTCATCCCCAATACTTAACCCAGTGCCTGGTATATAGTTGGTACTCAATAAATATTTGTTGTGCCATAAAGCAATTAAGACAGATCATCAGAAGTCACCTTTTACTGGTGACTAGGGCTGCAATGACTCATCCAAGGTAACAAAAGTATTACACAGCAGAGCTATAATTCAACCCAGATTTGGCAGATGCTCAAGCCTTGATCTCAAGCAGAATACCCCACCGCCTCCCAGGGATCTAGGGATAATATCTGTGGGAAATAAAAGTACCAAAGAAAAGACTGCTTGAGCCAAAAGGTAGAAAAGTATGGAGGGAGTTGAGCAATTATCTTCACAATAAGAAAGCTCTTTTTTTTTTTTTTTTATTTGGTTTACAAAGAGATTCCAAGTGATATCTAACAGATGTCTTTTGGCTGCCTCTTGTTTGGCTGCACAGTATTGCAAAATAATTTTTTAATTAGTTGCCAGCATTAAAAAAATAGAGATTCCCCCCCACCAAAAGTCTAGATTTCCTGCTTCTCTTAAAGTCAGGAGATCTGGCAACACTGGACCCCCAGTTCCTGAGGGCAAGAATCAGCCTCAGATTGAGCATCTGCTCTCCAATTACAACAGTCTCCACTCAGCCGGCTTCTCTGAGTTAAGAAACCTGCCTGGGCCTTGTCACATTGATACAGGAACCCTGCGTTCTATGGAGGCTCACTGGAGGCAATTCAGGGGAAGCAGGCTATAAGCTGAGTAGAAAGACAGGAGAGAGAGTGACTGTTTAGTTTCCTCTGGAAAGGGTATCAAAAGGAAAGACAGAAAGAATGGAGAGAGGAAAGGAGGGAGGGAGAGAGGGAGAAAGGAGAGAAATTGCAGCGTTGAAATTAGAAGCCAAAATAGAAATATTGGGGAGGTGAAAAGTTTTCGCCTTGGTCATAATTTTGTAATTGTTTAAATAAAGAACTGGGGTGGGAAGAGGAAGCAGATCCCGGAGAATGTGGCAGGGGTGGAGGGGACACCCACAGTGGTTCTTGGGAGAATGACCTGATTTCGTATCATACGCTGCAAGGGGTTCTGCATGCTTGAGGAGAGTTATCCATGTGCAAAAATCTTTAGCAGTGATTTCACCCAAACCCTCCACATCTGGGAGCTGTGTTGGAGAGCAGGGCTCAGCAGGCTGCTCAGCAAAAAGCCCACTGTTTTGCTTGCCCAGACCTCTGACAACCTTAAGAATGAACCTCCAGAATCTTAAGATTTGTTTTAGAGTCACAGTTGGCCAGTAAGTTTAATAATATTAATCATGATACTTTATCTACCATAAGGAAGGAAGGTTGTTTCAGTTCCTGGTAGTAAACGTATGAAAAATCAAAAAGGAAAACAAACATAAATGCGCCAGAATCACTCAGTTGAAAGAGCAGCGAGGACAGGCCAGCCTGAGGTTGAAATCCTGCACTGCCCCTGTGTAGCTATGTCTTCCAGATATTTACTTTACTTCTCTAGGTCTCGGTCTTCTCACCTATAAAATAGGTTTTTACAGAATTGCAGGATTGCTAATCACAGTTTCCTAAAATAAGGTTTGTCAAGTGTGTAGCACACACACGTTGCTTTTCCAGCCCTCCCGTCTCCCTGGAACAGAAAGGTTAACCATTGACATCAAGTCTTAGTGTCTTTACTCGGGGGTATTAGCAAGCGTATGGCTGTGATATGATAGGGACAGTGAGCACAACACGGATTTTCAGCAAGTGCAACGGCTTTCTCTAAAACAAAGGTGTACTACTTCGGAGATACCCGCGCCTTGCGCAAACCCACCTATAGAAAGCATGCGGATTATGAGTGCCTTTATGACTTAAGTTACTTCAGGTTTTTCTATAGGTTTTCAAAAACACAAATGCTCCAACTTTCAAAGACCAAGCGCCCAGGCATTCAGTACAGTTGAATGCTTTCCCTTCTCAAGAAATAGTTATTGCTTCTTAAGGCTGAACTTTGAAGATACTGTTTATCCCCTGCGTGGGTAATTAAAACTCTTAAATTTAACTCAGAAATTCTCATTAAACCTGTCTCTTCAGAAGATTATTTTAGGAACGTTAATATTTTCTTTTACTAGGTGTTAATATAAACAGGGTAGTTTACTTCAGGTTTTTCTAGAGGAGACCGCAACGTTCGCGGCCCCCCCTGCCCAGGGGCTCCGATTCCTCCCCGCAGCAACAGGACGCGGGGAAATTACTACCACATGTGCCCGGCCTGCAGCCCACACAGCTGCGCGGACGCCCCGCAGCTCGGCCAGCCCGGGCCGCCGCCTGCCCCGCTGCCAGGCGACCAAGGACTGCACCAGGGCTACTCTGGTTTTGCCCAAACGGGTGAAAGCCACACAGCAGCACAGCCCAGCTCTTTAAAATAAGACTGTAATAGAAACACTGGAAACAACCTAACTGTTCATCTCCAGGGGAATGACTGACTAAAGCATGGTGAGCGGAGTAACGGGTAGCTGCCGGCAGCGAGGCAGGTCTGTGTGTGCCGCCACAGAAGGATTTCTAAGAAACAATAAGCAAAAAAAGGAAGTTATTGTTTTTCATACCCAATAAGATCTCATTTATGTTTGGAAAATCCCCACAATAATATATGTATATACGTGATACGTATGCAAACACACAGAAAACAACATGAAAGGACACACACACCCCCAAATGGCAAGGGTGGTTATCCCTGGGGAGGGGACAAAACTTCAGTGTGTTCAGAGAGATAAAAGAGAAATGTGTTGTAGACTTTTAAATTTTTGTTCTAAGAATTTTATAAAAATTGGCGATACAAATGTATTCTTGCATTACTTTATAATTTAAAAACAAATAAAAATCTATTTTAACTCTGCCACTTTGCACATGTACAAGTTTTGTAAAATAAGAAAGTGCATCAGAATCAGGTAGTAACAACCTTATAGGGCTGATATGAGGATTATTTGATATAACAAATGGGCTTGGCACCAGGTAAATGTTTAATAAAATATGATGTGCCACCATTGTGTTCAGTAATGAGATATAAGACTTCTGTTGGCAAAATGTGTTAAATGGCATTGATGCCATCAGTAACTTCATTCCACTGATTTTTTTCAATTGCAAGTACCTAAGGGGGGGGGGGGGAAAGCACTTCAATTGTGTCAATCATCAGTAATAAAGTATTGGTTTGCCTAAATAAATAAATGACTATGAGCTTTAGAAATGCTCCTAACTTAAATTACAAATTTCATCTTGTAGATAATGCAATGGCCAAGATAAGGTTTTATATAATAATTTATCTCTTAAAGACTGGCATTACAGCAAAGTATGATAAAAATAAAAATAAACAAAACTACATCCACTTTCCCATAGTGGTCAATGTGGCATCATCCTGGGCTCTAAAACATTCCCAAAAGATAAATGGTGATGGAAGGAGACTTAACTCAGGGTGGTGAACACACAATACAATATACAGATGATGTATTGTACAATTGTACACCTGAATCCAATATAATTTTATGAACCAATGTCACCCCAATAAATTCAATAAAAAGAAAAAAAGATTCCTGGATATAAACCCACATTCACAGTAGCTAAAGAGAATACACTGAGCAGCACTAGACACTGCAGAAGTAGGAAGAAACATAAGACAAGATGGCTCCATCCTCAAGAAACTTACAGTCAAGTTAGAGATCAATTCTGAAAACTCAATGTTAAGTCCTACGCTGAGAGAGAGCAGAAAAATGATCGAGGCCACATGGTCCTGGGATTATGAGCACCAACGCCTACCAGGACCTAAAGATATGTGGAGAAATGAACAAAAAATATATCCAAAGCAAAGGAAGAATTGGAAATAGGCTTGCCAAAAACTTACCTATACAAGTTCTACACCTGCACAAAAGTATTTTCAAATCGCCCACACGTTAATTCTCTCTCAAAGCTCACTTAAGTTAATGAACATACCTTTCCTTTTTATGTTTGCAAATACACTCTACAGTGCATTCAGATATCTTGATAATGCCCTTAGTTCTATTGTATTTCATCCAGTATGTGGCATTACCTTGAAATTCACAGTCTAGAGAAAGACTAGAGAAAACTGGCTTACTTCTAGACCGGGCTTTAAATGAACTCAATTTACAAAACACACATTGACACATTCTAACAAGTCCACATCCAATAGGCTTCACCTTTTATGGTATTTAAGAGGCTTCAAAAAAAACAGCATGGAGGAAGAATAAAATTAACAAGATTTTACTACCTGTATTTCATCTTTTATATACTTTCTCTTTCTAAAATATGTAAGACAAATATTTAGGATTCCTTGAGTCAAACTTATGTTCTACTAATCAGAAAACACCCAGATTGTAAGATTAATAGAAGATTCCAAGCAGGCAAAATTAAGTTTCCTAAGCTTCTAGGCTGAGAGTAAAATGGAAATTAGATACTCTGATGACTGATACCAACCAATGTGGGTAAAAGAAATGATGTCAAGCGAAAATCATATGGCCGGTGTCTGTGCCTGGCAGCCCAAGCCGCTTCCAGGGAAGTTATCGAGGACCGACCCTGCCTAAGTGGAGTGAATCATCGGCACGTCCCTGACATCAGCCAGCTGCCAAGTCTTACAGTGACCGGCTGGATTGAAAAACGATTTCCCAAAGCTTCAACATAAAAAGCCCAACTGATTCAGCTTCCCTATCGGATTTCCCAGTGCTTTCTTCTAGGTCATTTATATCCAAATTACCCCCTCATAAAAACGAAGACTTAGAAAAACTACAGAAAGTTAAAACAGCACCTTTTCCTTCTGAAAAGTGTACTTTAACTGATAAAAGGTCTGAAATTATTTTCATGGTCAACCATCAAGATTAGAATAATTTAGCAGCAACAGCGTCTGCAAAAGTGAGGACATAAATTCCAAAGGTAAGGGGGAGACATCTCGTGGCATATCCTTGCTGTCACTGGTAAAGAAATGCAAAGAGCACATGCAAGCCACTGAGCCATTTACTTTTATTTCGTGTTTTATGTTTTCCTGTGTAAACATCAAATACATTTTAAAAAGTACAGAAAATAATATAATACATCTTCATGTACCCATTCCCCTTCTTCAACAAGTATCTACCTATGGCGACTCTTATCTTTTCTATGACCCCAATCACTCCCCTTTCCTGGCTCCCTAATTATTTTAAATCAAAACCCAGATATTATATCATCTCATCTATAAATATTTTAGTATGTATCTTTAAAAGATAAGGACTCTATATTAACGAGGAAAAAAATTCCATCATCACACCTTTGAAAAACTGACCAGTTTCCTTACTGTCATCAGTCCAACCTTCAAATTTCCCCAGCTGGCCCACAATTTTACTATTTCGCTTATTTGAATCGGGATCCACAGAGGGTTCATACGTTATGTTTGGTTACTATGTCTCTTTCAGTTTTTTAATTGTCAGTTTCCCTTCTACTTGTCTCTCTCTTTCCTTGATAGCCTGTGTTGTTGTTTAAAAAGAAAACAACACAGAGTCGTCTGTGCCGTACGAGTTTCCCATGGTGGGGAGCTTGCTCGCCGCACCCTTTGGAGCTGTTTGCCAGTTTTCTCTTTGTCTTCTGTTTTTCTAGTAAGATTCTGGTTTTATTTTCCTGGCAAGACTGCTTCGTTGGCAACAGAGCGTACTTCTATCTGGAGGCACGTAATATTTGATGTGACAGCCATCATAGCTCTGTCTCCAAACCCATTAAATTATTAGAAGTTACAAAATGATGAGAGTCTAGCATCCTTTCTTCATTGGTTAGCTGCGATACTTCTAAAGAGGGAAACTTCTCTTCGTCAACTCTTGACTACCCTGAGGTACAATTTATATAAAAGAGTTACAATGACTACTCATTTCTTTCCCTTGTTTATCAGTTTTAAAAGTAATGCGTTGGTTCCCTAGAATCTACAAAAGAGGTTTCTGGGTTATTTTAGTTATAATTCTGAACTTATGGGTGTAAGCACATTTTATGTGTTATTGATACGCAAATTCTTTGTACAGTGAGCACTTTTTTTTTTTTTTGCTCCTGAGTCTTTCTGAAATGCCTTATTAGTCTTTAGCTTCCCCGCTATCTGGCATGACAAGATTATATATATACACATATATATATATATATATATATATATATATATATATATATATATATATATATATATATAAAATACAGTAAAATTACTATAGTCCTGGGATGTATTCCCAGGACTATAGTAATTTTATTTAACTTCATCAGTCTTACATCAGTATGTCCTTTCTCCCAGCGCTGAAAATCCAAGCTCTTACTGACACCAATAGAAACACTCATTTGTTTTATCCCAGTCTTCACACACACTCTTCTATTATGTCTTAGAATAGTAATACACTACAACCAATAATATAAATACTGAAGAAAATTTCAGAATCTTTGCAAATTTTTTGTCCTGGATTATATCCCACTAGAAATGTACACTTTTCAAAGGACTGTGTTTTAAGGTAACTTGGAACAGAACTTCTCTGTGTGGTTATACCACCACTCAGGTACACAGATAGGTTAATTTCCCTTTTAACTTTTTAGGGTTTGCCTTTTTGGATTTAATTTTACTTTATAATCATGTAAATATTTTTGTGGTTCCAAAGTCAAATCAACAAAATACAATATTCTAAGAAGTCTAGGTCCTTCTCTCCCTGTCCATTCATTCTACTGCAAAACAAGTAACTTTTTAAAAAATATAGTTTGTCCATCAATTTTTTTAAAAATATATGCAAATCTCTTGGGTAGCATACCCTACACACTTTCACCATCTCCTCTTTTTTTTCCACTTAACAATATGCCCTAGAGGTCACTCCACATCAGTATATAGAGATATTCTTCATCTTTCACACAGCCACATATTAATCCATTTTGTGGATCACAGTGATTTATAAAGTCAGTCCCCTCCTGGTAAACATCTGGGTTGTTTCCAGTCTTTTACTATTACAGACACTGTTGCAATGAACAGTCTTGGATATTCTGTATTTCTGCCAGTGTATCTTCGGGATCTGTTCCTAGAATTGGGGTTGCTGAGTCAAAGGTAAACACATACAACCTGCCAGATGTTGCCAAATTCCCTTGTGAAAGGGGATATGCCATTTTGCATTCCTACCAGCAATGTTATTAGAGGCCTAGTTCCCCCCCCCCAGTCTTACCATTAAATAGAGTACATTTCAAATCTTTGAATTTTTGCCAATCTAATAAGTGAAAATTATTTTTCAATGTAATTTTAGTATGCATTTCTCTTATCATGTGTTAAGTTGAGCATCATAAATTAAGCACCTTTATATATATTTTTCTGTATACTACCTATATACCAGGCCCATTATTCTGTAGGGCTGTCGGCCCTTTGGTTAAAAACTATATATTGGGGATATGAACTCTATTTGCAGCAAACTTAAAGTATATCGCCCAAGTTATTTGTCTTTTACTCTGCCTATAATAATTTTTGCTATGCAAAAATTCTTGATTTTATGACATTACATTTATCAATCTTATACATTATTGCTACCAGATGTTGATTCATAGTTAGGAAAGTTTTCCCCATACCTAAGTTACAAAGGAGTTAATCCATGTATTCTCCTAATACTACTATTAAAGCATCACCTAAGACTGGCTATTTCCATTGCTACCATGATGTGATATCTCATCTAATTCTCTCACTACACCTCCAGTGATACAGGAGAGCAACAGTAGGCGCAATAGGTATTTTTGGAGTTCCTATATTGTGCTAGGCACTGCTCTCAGAGCTCATATACCCCAGTGAAAAAGCCAAAAGGTCATTTTCTTTAAGAAGCTTATATTGTGATGAAGTTTTCTCCCACATAAACATTAGGTTAAAATAAGGGTTAAAATAAATACTCAAGCACCCTACAGTAATGAAAACCCCAGTGAGACCACAATGTCCCTGGGAAATGAGATTTTATATTTTTGTGTCCCATAATAAAAGAGACTTTTCATCCAAGGAAGTTATCAAATCTCTTAAAAATTTCGGGATTTGTAAATTAAAAGAGCTCCAAGCATTTAAATAAATTGTCCTTTGGTTAGGTACTTTTATATGCTTGCTCAGAGGCCCGGTTATATACCCAAGGTCTTCATGGGGTTGCTCTGTCAAGCAACCAACAGTCTACTAGATTGAACCTTTCATGAATCAGTCCCAGTGGCAACTCAAAGATAAAAGATAAAAAGAACTACAAGCAATTCTTAAACATTTTTCAATAATCATATTACAGATGATAACGTTGGCAACATTTATCTCTTGTTTACTTCCGTATTCCTGGCACCTAGAACCATGCCTAACACACAGTATAAATTTCGTAAATAACCTACGGTAGATCCAACAAAGAAGGTTACCAAACTGATACTGTATACCTCCTGTCCATATCTTAGTGCTCTGTCTCTTCGCTCTTCACACATACACACACCCACATGCACAGACAAGTGCAAAAAGGATTACATTTTCCAAATTAAATCTTTAAAATCCATGTACATCTTTCTAAAAATGTACTTTTTTACTTTGGACGGGACTGATGTTGAAGAGATGACCAATCCTGAGCTCTAGATCTCTGGCCGTCCCGAGCAGTCCCTCTTCCTGGCTGCTCCCAGACCAGCAGCCAAGGGCGGGGGTTCACCGTGGGCAGAGCTGATCCTTCCAGCCAGCTTTGCTGGCACGAGGCTGAGGAGCTGCACTCAGGAATGAGGAGTTGGACCTTCTCTGCCCTTCGCCTTTGGCCAGATCTTAATGACACAACTTACGATCTGTCCAGTTTCAAATTAACAACTGCCAAGTAGTAGTTCAGAGGCCAAACGCCATTCTATTATAATTATAAGGATTTAAGAAATCATTTACATTTGAAAATAAAATAAATAAATAACGCAAGAAAAATTTCACACACTTCAAGATAGAAATACTTGCAAGAAAAACAAACTTGTAGGGTTAAAATGACCTTCCTCTACACAACTTATTACCTCAAGTTATATTCTCTTTTTTTAATGAAATAAGAGAGGGAAAATATATGTCTGTATGGGATAAATATCTGTATTTAATTTTAAAAGGAATAAAGTTCGATGAAAATGGCTGAAAGATTCTTGCAGAAGCCCTGCAATTTAACTTCACTCTTTAGACTCTGGTTTGGTATGTAAACAGACACATAAAGAAACCCAACCACAGCAAATGTGAGCCTTTTTCCAGACGAATGGAGGCAAGTGTTACAACTGTGGGTCCAGTGTCAGGAGAACATAATCACAATGTAAACTGGTTATTTCCAAATGGTGCCCCCCAGAAGGAGGAAAAAAATGAATGGAAGTACTTAATAAATTCTGTTTTCCATTAAATTCATACCCCCCCTCCAAAAGAAGAAAGAATGTGAGCTCTGAGGTCAGTGAGAGTTTTGTTGGCTTTCCCTCCTTCTAAATTCTGTCATCTCCCTTTTAAACTGGAAATTCAGCTTCCCACAGATATGACAGAAATACATTCTTTCTTTTCCTGCAAACCATTCGCCAGTAAGTAACACTAACCAGTGGACGTGTCCTTTCTCATGGACAGTTTGCTAATTGGATACTGTCACTCCTAGTTTCGGCTTAATGTAGTATAGACAATGCCTTTTTCAAAGAGAAGTAAAACCAAATAAAAATACTAATGATCTATTTATTTTCCATAAAGGGCTCTGAATCCATCTCCCCACACCAGAACAATGGATGCAGATTATGACGGGATTTAAAATGACGCAGTTATCTTAATTACATGTTTAGCTACACGGGTCAAATAACATCCCAAGGAGCTAAAAAAGAAGGGCCAAATTCTTTTGTTTCACTAGAAAAATAATTTGCTCAAAATAAATTGACAATAAGCTAAGGATTGGAAAGTTTTTGATTAAAAAGGGATTTTTGTTGGAACCCTTATAATGAGATTTGAGCTACAGTAACAATATAAAATTGAAAGCAGCATTACATACAAACGAGTACTGTGAAATATCATTATTTTAGTACAATGGGAAATAAGGTGTTTGTGGTTTTACTCTATAAATTCTGTGTTGTCTCCTCATATGTATTTCTTCTTGGCTGTCTTCTGAATGGCCATTCTGATTTCCCAGTCCTTCTGCACCAGCATTCATTTGGGGCGGGGGCGGGGGCCAGGGGGAACCCACACAATCAACATCTCCGAGGCTCAACTTTTCCCCTGCATTTTATTGGCTTCTCAGGACTAATTCTGGTCCACGCATCGCACTGGTGTTCAGTTACAGGGCAGACAATGAATTTTCCTAATCCATTTAGTGTGCTGACAGAGCCATGTTCACAATTTATAGAATTTCCTTTTAGACATCTACCTATTTCACAGTTCATTAAGATCCAAACCGAACACCTGTGTTTATGAAGTCAAAAGCAATTTCGTACTCAGAAGGTGTTAAAGAAGGCATTCTCCGGAGCCTGAACAACAACCGCCACCGAGAAAGGACTCGACTCCCGGCCAGCGCAACAGAACGACCCCTGTCGCTACCCGAATCCTCCTTTAAAAGGCAAAGTGTCACCATGAACCGCAGGTGACCAGCACAGCACACTTGAATCCCTCCAACCAGAAGTCTTCCATGTTTTACCTTAAAAAAGCAAGAGCATGGGCCTGCCTTGCAAAGTTCACCAGGATATCTAAAATCTGCAAAACAGCTAGAAACGTCAGGAAGTGCAACGTGGCCCCTTTAAACAATGTCTTCACCAGCTACATACAAGGACATTTTCAGCATTCTGGGGCCCACCACGCCTGACCCTGGCTCATTTTTATGTGACCCCAAAGTTTTCACATCATTAATAAAGAGAGAATCAAAACAAAGCCCAGAGACATCAGGGGAGGGGAACGTGTGTAGTTTGGCACTGCCACCATACATACCCCCAGAATGAAAGGGGAGAGAAGTAAAACGCACGTAGCAGAGGTGGTGACCCCTGTAACGACTGTGGTTCCCAGCGTTTTTTCCTCTCCTGGTAATAAACCATTCTGCAGACCTCCCGATTGTGGCCACCATGATAGTTACAGCTCGAAGGTTTATGTCTTTTTCTTGCAGTTAAGAGTGTTATCAATAAAAATTTCAAATGATGCCTTTCCCAGTCAAATAAAAACACATTAAAATGTGAAGCTGATGACGGGATTAGGATGGAAAAATACTAGTGACACCAGGATATTGTTTTGTATATTTTTCTACCAAGTCCCTTAATTTATTAATTTTAAAGACATTCCTCGCGAGTCTCAAAAGTGAGACAACGTGCTCTGATACAGCACTGGGGTGAGCTGACAGTCTGAAAAGTTGGTTTTCTCGGATGCTACTAACCTTTTAAATGCCATGATTATGAAGAGCATTAAGCAAAAGTCTATCTCAGAAAGGACATTTAACATATTCTTCTTCTTCTTCTTTTTTTTTTTTAATATATCTTTATTGATTTCAGGGAGAGGAAGAGAGAGGGAGAGAGAGGGATAGAAACATCAATGATGATAGAGTCATTGATCGGCTGCTGCCCACAACCCGGGCCTGTGCCCTGACCGGGAATCGAACCCCGATCTCCTGGATCCTAGGTCGATGCTCAACCACTGAGCCACGCCCGGCCGGGCTAACATATTATTTTTTGAAGGCTGGGCCAAAGTGATTGAAAATGACTTTACTGCTTGGACAGTGTGGCTCAATGGTTGAGTGTTGACCTCTGAACTAGGAGGTCACGGTTAGATTCCCCGTCAGGGCACCTGCCCGGGTTTCGGGCTCAATCTCCAGTAGGGGGCGTGCAGGAGGCATCCGATCAATGTCTTTCATCACTGATGTTTCTCTCTCTCCCTCTCCCTTCCTCTCTCTGAAATCAATAAAAACATTTTAAAAAATGTTTTAATAATAAATAAAAATGACTTTACTGCTTACTAGTCAACCAAGGCAGGAGGTAAACAGGAAAACTGAACTGACTGAGTAAAAGTAAAGGGGCATTCCTTGTAAATCCCACCTTACATATTGTGGCAAATATTATTTCCATTCATTTAAAAAAAAACCTTTTGCTCAAAACATGTGAATTCAGAAGAGAAGCTACTTAGTATCTGGAATAGTTTGCAAAGCCCTGTCTGAATGCATCTAGCCCAGTGGTCCCAGGAGACCACAGCATTCAGACTCCTTGTCACGGTGACCTTTACGCCCCAGAGTCCAGCCTCACCATAAAGTGAGGCTGAGGGCTCATCTCAATATGAGTGAACCAGGGCACAAGGACTCATAACACTTATTTTCTCCATATAATAACAACATTGCCATTGTCAAAAGCTTGGTTTTTATGATTCAGCTTCAAAACTGACGGTTCAAGTCTGCTCTCTGGCAGTGTTTTCACACTGAATTATCCATGACTCAGAGACCAAAATTTGCTGCCACCACCTCGTGCACCAGCACCTTGCACAACTTCCCTCAAGAAATGATCATCACCACTTCTGTTAAAAACGCACTTAAATTTTTACATCACAGTTGTATAATGTGTGTATAATAGACAACTTAAAGATCGCCTCAGTCTCCAACACAAGGACAAAACATGGTAAGATACCATTTTCCATTCTTTTACTTTTTTTTACTAAGTGTGCATGCATGTGTGAATATGTGTGTGTGTGTGTCTAAAATCATAAACATCTTAAAAGAAATAACAACTAAATAGTATACAATGAATTCTTCTTAATGTACTAGGATTCTAGACTTCATGAAAAAGGTTAACCTCTCTAGAGTTTGGCCAATATCCTTCAATATTATGGGCACAGTGTTAATGTCATTAGAACCATATGTTACCATGAGGACTCAAATCCCAAAGTTATTCACTTCTCCCTCTTCATAGCCAGTACAGGGCTATACCTACTAAGCATCCTTGCAATCCCAATGAACTAACCTATTAAGACATAATTATAAAACTTACGATAAACTTTGCCATGAAAATTAAATGTGATAATGTATGTCAGTTCCTTGACACAAAGGAAGCCCTCAATCCACTGGGACATGTGGAAGGCCCTAGATTTAAGGTTACGAGTTCAGCGTTTGGGAACCCAGGCCCTGTAACCTTGAGCAAGTTACACATCCTCTCTGAACTTCTATTTTCTCATCTTAAAAAAGGGGTAAACAATACCAACTTCACAAGTTGTAAGTCAAATTTAAAATAAAGCACTGTATGGAAAATACTTAGCCACAGTTTCTGGAACTCAGTATGGCAGCCACAAGACATTCGGTAGACATTTGGGAAATACAATTAAATTAAAAAGTCTAAGACCAATAGCTCCTGAGATTATGGGTCCCACCTCATTCAGCACCATGCTCAATAAAATATTATCAAATGATACCTCACTCATTTAGACAAGAAGAGGGAAGGCTCTTCCTGAAGCACAGCCTACTGAAGCATTTTTAAGTAGATGAGCTAACTCCTGAAATAATCAAGCCAGCATAGTGTCTGCAAACCCATAAATAGCATCTCCTTCCTCAGAGAGAGCCAAGTTGCTTGAATGTGGACTCAGAAAAGATCGGCTCTGATCAAAACACAAAAACAACATCAGAGTAACCACCTTAGCAATATGAGGCTTCCAGTATAAGAGATATGAATGGCTATTTCATGCAACTTGCATACTTTGGTTTTCACAGGAGCTAAACATTTGTATCTTTTTATTTTCTCTCTTTCTTTTACTTACTGACTTTTAAACAACAGAAGAAAGAGCATATCATTAAGATTTTGTGTGAAATTATTAATAACCAGAAATTACTGAACATTTATGGTACTATAAATCTGTTCTCTATCATATATCCATATAGCCAATAGAACGGTGGCTGGATGAGGGCAGGAACCATATCTGGTACACAGCAGTAATTCAGAAACTATGTGTTAATGAAAAAATGTATGACATCTATAGGGCGGGAATCTTTAATGTGAGATTCTTGGAAATGCTTCAGGGCATCTATAACCTGCCTGAAATTATATACATTATTGCATGCGAATATGAGTGTGTATTTGCTGAGGTGAATGTTCTAGGGAGTAAGCCTATAAACTGCACAATATTCTCTTCTATCTGGATTTCATCTAAAAAACAAAAGCAAAAAATGTTATGGACCCTTGTTTTGGAGCTGCCACTAACCTAACCTTGTTGCTCTTGCCTTTTGAACATGAACCCCCTACATTCTGTCCCACTTAGCAGGTTCTCTAGTGTTCAGCCTCAGACAAGTAGAACTCTTCCCTGACCTACTGCAACAGCAATGAAGATAAAAGCAAGCATTACATGCCACAGTCATATAACACATCTTTCAGCAAACATGGCAATGAGTTGTCACATCTGGCCATTTAAAAATCATGCTGGGCTGGGGAAAAGTATACTTGCCAGACAACCAAAAGAAATCTCTTAATTTGGGTATAGAACCAAATACATGGCACTGGCATAGCATCCTCATAAAAAGTGACTCCACTGAACTATAAAAGTCTGAGCTTGGTAAATGCGGACACCAAACACTCAAAGGAGACCCACAAAGGCAGAACGCACAGAATGGATGATGCAGGAGGAATGAGGCAGAGTATTCCCCAAACAGCCCTGATGTACAATAAAAATAATAATAACAGCAAGGATGATTCAACACAATTTATAGGCCAAAACCCTCTACCAGAGTTAAAGCGCTTCCATGTAGATGTGTCAGGCTGGCTCGATGACATGGGGGCTCAGGGAAGTTCCTGTCTTCTTCATGCCACAGCTAGTCAGTGAGGAGGCAGAGGAGATGTGCGCACACCTCCCACCCCTGAATGCTGTGTTCTTCACACAGCATCTTACTTCAGACCATGGAATACTGTCTAGGCCTCTCTTCTTAATTTCTGGATATGTTGGTAATTATTTGGTGAAATCCAGAAAAATAAAGGTGCTCAAGAAAGCTAATGTATTATCTCTGCTGCCACGTAATTAATGTGTTGGTAGGTGGGGATAAGTCGGTACATAAAAAAATATCAAGGAAAGTAGCAAAATAAGAAACTTGGCCTTGGAGTCCTTTGAAGCTATTTTAAAAAATAAAATATTATGTTAAGAGCTATGTGGTATATCCCTGTGTGTGTGTAATTATTATTCCACTGATTTATTGCACACATGTCAAAGAGTGTCTGGGCATTTATACAAGTTAAAACAAACCAACCCGAGAGCCAAGCCACATAGCCACAAACCCAGACAACTTGCCTCCCACCCCTTGTCCACCCCCCAAACGCAAATTCCCTGATAGCAAGAATCCTCCTGGCAGAGATGAACTGTTAAGCCAGTGACATCTGTCACTTACTCCAAATTCTAAAGAGTGGCTAAGACCAGTTAATAGCACAGATTTTCCAGAGAAACCAGCAAGTTTCTTCTAACTCTAGAGAGAGACCTCTTCTGTTTTGGCAAAAGCTTTTAAGGAATGACTCAGAAATCAAATTGGAAGGAACTATCACAAGGAACTTCCTCCAAGGATGAGTGGCCTATCTTCTTATGAATTTAAACTTGGGTCTTTATTGCCAGGAATAACCAAACATAACATATCTCACCTACTAAAGACTTACCCACTAAGGTAGGGAGTTAGAGGTGGGAGAATCACTTTAATACATTTTACCCTGTTGCCAAAAATCCTTTGCCTGTGATCCAACAATTAGAGCAAATACCCGAAACTGCTTCCTCAAAGAGATGGACATCATTGGGTAACTGTCTCCATTTTCACTTACAAAGATCTTAAAAGAAGAAAAAAGGCCAAAAGAAAATTCCTCGGATGTATCCAGCTGATAAAATCATTAATCACACACTCCCAACTTCAAAGCAGAAGACTAGAAAATCACCTCACTTTCCCTGCACATGGAAAATAATTTTTTCTACTTCAAAGCACCCGTCTTTTTATTGGGTCATTTTAATTATTGAAAGTGGGATGGAAGCTATTCGCACAATGTCACCACTGCCTTTTTCATGAAATATACATAGGTCTAATTTGGACTCCACTAACTCGAGAGAGCGAAGGCACAAAAGAGGGACTAAGAGAAGGGAAACGGGCGGGGAGGCCAGCGTCGCCAGCGTCGCCAGCACAGGCAGTAAGAGAAAGGAGGCTAGCCTTTCGGAGCAGACTTTCTCATTCCTTCCTTTTGGAGAGAAACCATCAAGGAGCTGCCTAAATACTCTCAACAACCAAAAAAAAGCAGCAGCAGCTGGCTGCCTATTTGGGCAATACCTCAACTGACCGCCTTGCTTCTCAGATTTCCTCCTACCCAACACACAGCAACGCAACCACACTCACTTTATCAGTAATGCTGGCATTGTTGCCAGCTTAAGGCAACTGTGGGTTGCTTTGTGAGTAACTGGTGTGAAGAAAAACTTGTGCTCTAGAGCGAGGGTCAGCAAACTGTCTGGCCCTGTTCAGAGAGAGACTGCTAGAGAGAGGTCAAGCCAGGCTTTCCAAGTCCCACTAGGCCCTCTTCCCACAAAGTCACAAGGCCGTGAGTCGGCAAACGTTTTCTATAAAGGGGCAAAGAGTAAATATGTTCAGCTTTGCGGGCCGTACAATCTCCATTGCTACTAAATTCTGCAGTTATAGCGAAAAACAACACATAGATGAATGAGTGTGGCTGTGTTCTAATAAAACTTTATTTACAAAAACAGGCAGAGGGTGGGATTTGTCCCACAAGCCAAAGTTCTCAACCCTTATTCTAGACTAGAGGTAGATGGTAGAAACGTTCTATAGCTGTGCTATATCCAATACAGCAGTCATTAGCCACAAGTGACCATTAATTGCTTGCCATGTGACTAGTGTGACTAAGGAACTGCATTTTAAATGTTACTGATTTAACATTGACTAGACACGGGCTAGTGGCTACAGTAGTAGATAGCACAGCTGTACATACCATCCAGTGCTCCTTTTCAAAGGAGATACAAACCACCTTCCAACGTACGGCATAGCGCATTTTTGCCTTAACAGAGAAAATATCCATGCTCCCACATTCAGAATGGAACTGTATAGAACTGAAAATTATATTTCTTAAATGTGGAATATCACGTCATGGACGCCAACATGATCATTTGGTTTGAATCAACAGAATAATTGCCTATTAGCCAATGTCAAGTGCATGGGGGCTAAGTCAGGTCCCTGCCAAGACTTATCCAGTCTGGAACCTGTTTCTTTTCTCCTCTCAACACTGTCCTGACCGCCGCTGAGGGCACAGACCTACTGAACGGCCCCATTAACTCCTAAGGAAAGTTCAAATCTCCCCAAAGACCCAAAAATATATACGTTCAAAGGCAGGGCCCAAAGAGCACAGAGGGAGCGTGCGTCTCAGTCAGGCTGCCTTCTCCTCCGGTGATCACAGCATATGCCGCCTCTACACAATCGGACGTTCACCACGTCCTTCACTGCTGCCCACATGTAATCATTTATTTTCTGTCAGTTGTTTTACTTACACAATAACTAGCTTGTGTTTTGCATTCCTTAGCTGCCCCAAAGATATAATCCAATGGAAAGAAGCAAGGAAATAGGATAGTAACATATATTTGGTTTTTTTCCAAGTGTGAATAAGAAATAACACACTGCCCTGGCCTGCGTGGCTCAGTTGGCTGGGTGTCGCCCTGTGCGCCAAAAGGTGGCTGGTTGGATTCCCGGGCAGGCGCACACTGGGTTGCACCTTGATACCCAGAAGGGGGCGCGCAGGAGGCAGCCGATCTATGTTAGGCTCTCACATTGATGATTCTCTCTCTCCCTCTCTCTTTAAAAATCAACAAGAATATTTTTTTAAAAAAAGAAATAACAAACCAACATTTGCTTTAAGAAACTCACACAATACCAACTTTCTTCAATAGGTAAAAGAATATTGAAAATTGAGGATACTCCTTAGGAAATAAGAAACCTCTGGGACCACGGGTGCCAGAAGGGGAACCTATACTGATACACAACAAGGGAAGGTAAATGACATTCTGATTTTTAAAAATGATTTTTGATAAAATAAAGCCATTCCAGATCCAATTTGGTTCCCAAATCTGAAAAGCTCTGACAAATGGAAAAAAAATTCCAAGTGTGAAGCAAACTCCTTTGGTGGCACAACCTGACAGGAACTGACAGGAGGCTCCTTATGTAGTCTTTATTTGGTGATAAATTTTTTTCTGCAGGAATATCCATGTGTTTGTATGACACACCCAGCAACCCCACTGGGAGTGTTATACAGTCTACGATACAGGCAACGGCTCTTACCTTTCCAAAATCCCCCAAATAGCTGATATCCAAGACACCTCTGGCTCCAAGGGTCTGGATAAGGAATCTCCTAAAGCAAGCTATTCAGACAGGGCATTTTCTATGGACTCAGTGCCTGCTGCCCGAGTCCTGAGACAGTGCCTTACCTCAGTCTGGAGAATGGCAGCCCTCTGTTCTTTGGCAGTAAGCGACTCTTTAAGCACTTCGATGTGTTGCTTGCAATCTGAATTCTGATTGCTAAGGGTTTCAAGCTTTGTTTGTAAGGCAAGAAGTTCTGACTCCTTCTTTGAAAGTTCCTGTTTCAGCTGATCAATCTGTAAAACAACAAAATTGCAAGAAATTAGAAGCCACAGATACTACTCTAGATTTGGGAACTCCTGATTTCTATTTCCTTCTTGTGTGTGTGTATTTGTGTGTTCTTTAAATGACTTATTATTTCTTTTTTATTTTTCAATAGCCAATGATCATTATTCCAAAAAGGCAGGCCGTGAGTTTGCTGAAAAAGATGGCCCTGAGAATCACACAGTCTTTGGGATCTGGGGTGGCTCTGTCAAGGCGGCTGACAGTGCAGAAAACAGGAAAGGTAAGGTCAGCAGACTGCCTTCCACCTTCCACCGTCCACCCCACTGAGAACCAAGGTTCACAGCAGAATGAAGGCTTCCTGGCCAATCTGCTGTTCACCAAAGAAACCACAAAGCCTAGTCACCAAGATCCTCAGAAGGTAAACAGGGAGCTAAGAAAGGAACTTAACCCAAGGCATAACCTGGGCCTTCTCTACTGCCCCCCAGTGGAAATGATCGTTCAAGGGCATTATTTGACAAAAGAGAATTCCCATCTCCCCAAAATAAGTATTGGGTTATATTAAATACTGAGAAAACACAAAAGAAATAAAATATAAAGTATAAGGGAAAATAATACAAGGAATAGCCACCATTCAATTCACCAAGAAAAGATTATTAGAATTACGTGTTCCAACCCATTTCCATCTCCTTCTTTCCCCCTTCGGCAATAATTCCCACTCTACATTTTGTGCCTGTCATTTTCTTGCTTGTCTTTTAGGTTTCCCATATAATTTTTGCATCTGTAAATGACATGCCATTTCGTTTTGCATACTATTTAGGTTTTGAACTTTGTTTGCCTTTCTCTACTCAATGTATGACACATGGGTCCTGGAGATTAAATCGCGTTATTGTACATGCAGTTTGTTTGTTTTCATTTAAGAGCAGCATTCTATGGTAAGACCTCACCACAATTTATTTGTCTATTCTGCTGCGGACAGACATTTGGGTTTGTTTCCAAGGTGTGTTTTTTGTGTATGTGTCATTTTTTGCTATTACAAAAAGTGCTATTCTGAACATTCTTATACATATCACCTGGTACACATAGCAAAAATAATCTAAGAGTTAAATCGCTGGGCCACATAGTATGTACATCTTCAACTTCACTAGGTAAGCACATGTTTTCCAAAGCAGTTATATTAATTTCCATGGTCACCAGCACTGTGTAAGTGTGTTAATCACTCTGCAATCATTCCGCATCTTTGCCAATATCTCCTTGTCACCGGCATTCCACACTTTTGCCAGTCTGATAGGAGCAATGGCAGATGATCTCTAACGACAACTGCCACCCGTTTCTTCCTGTTTGTACACACATGCTGCTCCTTACACTAGGGGTGAGGTCCTTGTTCCCTCCTCTTCACCTGGCTAGGCTGACTGTGACTTGCTTCTCCCAGCTAAATGAAGAAAAAGTGTCGGGCATGCCTGTCCCGGCCCCGGCCTGCAGAGGGAATGGCAGCTCCGGCCACCGTGCTGGAAGTCGGGTCACTGTCCACCCGCTGTGCTGAGGGAGCCCAGACCAGCCACACAGAGGTTGGTGGACATGGTGACCCCTTTGTCTTGTTCCTGGTCTTCAAGGGAAGGGTTTCAGTGTTTCACCATTAACTTTCATGTTTGTTTTAGCTTTTTATAGGCACTCTTAGGTTTCAGAAAGTTCCCTTTTATTACAACTTTGGCAAGACAGGGTTTTTTTGTTTTGTTTATGTGGTTTTTTTAAATCTCATCCGAGGATATGTTTATTGACTTGAGAGAGAGAAAGGGGGTGGGAGGGAGGGAACCATCGATGTGAGAGAGAAACATGGATATTGATGAGCTGCCTCCCCTCCGAGCCCCAACTGGGAATCGAACCCACAGCCTAGGTATGTGCCCTGACCAGGAATCGACTGGCAATCTTTTGGTGTACGGTGTAAGGGGCGATGCTCCAACCAACTGAGCCACTCAGCCGGGGCAAGAGTTTCTGTGGTTTGTTTGTTTTTTAAATCATTATGGAACATTTACTATTATCCAACATTTTTCTGCATCTCATGATTTATCACATTTTTCACTTTCTATGTTATTGTAATGAGTTACATTAATGGATTTTTAAAATATTAACCTCTCCTTGCATTACCATAAAAAACTCCACTGAGTGTTCTATGCAATATGTGTTATATTTTTTATATTTCACTGGGTTCAGTTGCTAATATTTTTCAGGAACTTTTATCTATGTTTACGAGTAAGACTGGTTTATCATTTTCTTATCTTAAGCTGTCTTTGTCAGGTTTTAGCATTAATTTAGCCCTCAAGTGTTCCTTCTTTTAATGTGTTCTAAAGTGATTTTTATAAAATTGAAATTTTTTCCCATTACTGTTCATTACAAATCACCAGCAAAACCATCTAGAGTTGGCATTCTCTTTCCAAAGACCATTACTTATTTCATCCACCTTTGCTGCTGATAGAATATTCACGTTTCTAATTATTTCAGTCAATTTTGATGTTTCCCCTCCTAAGAATTTTTGCATTTTATCTAATTTACCTTTATTAGCAAGAAATTTTCATAAAGCCCATTTATCTTTGACTATAGTGTTTATGATTATGTCTTCTTTGTCATTCCTAATATTCTTTATTTTTACTCTTTTTCTTGATGAACTCAGCAGAGGCATGTCATGTTCAATTCTCCAATTTTGGCTGTCTTGGTCATCCAACATTTTTTCTATTTCATTAATGTCTGCTCTTATTTTTAAATTATTTTCTTCCTACAATTTTTTTTTGAGGGGGAGGGCAGATTTATTCTATTTTCTTTTCCTAACTTTTCTTTTTCCCTAACTTTTAGAGCTGGATGCTTATCTCACTAATGTTCAGTCTTTTTTCTTTCCTGAAAAAAGCTTGAAGACTATAAATTTCTCTATCAGTATAATTTTAACTCAAGTCCACTAGATTGATATGCAATATTGATATGATTGTCTAGTCATCAATAGTTTCTAATCTCCATTATTATTTATTCTTTAGTCCCCTGAATAATTCAGAAGTATGTGTCTTAATCTCCAAATACATGCATGTTTCCTAGTTATCTTTGTGCTTTTGATTTTTTATTTTCTTCGTGAATACAGAACATGGTATGTTTGATACTAATTTAAAATTTGGTGTACTGACACAGTATGTGGTCAGTTTTCATAAATGTACTTTGTATACTGTGTGCTTGAGAAGAATATATATCATGAATTGCTGGGTGCAATATTCTGTATATGTGTATGGCCTTTGATAATGCTTTCAATCGAGTAGTTTCACTCTTCCATATTTTGATCTTTTAATCTGTTTCATCTGTTAATTACCTAAGGGTGGGATAAAAATATCCACTTAATGGTGGGATAATAAATTCTTCCTTATAGTTCTGCCAGTTTTTTAGCTCTCAAAATGGTTTACTTGTCTTAAAGTCTACAACAAATTCATTCTTTATAGGTCATGAAATTTTCCATTAGCTGCATTTTTAATAGCTTCGTTGATTTAAAATTTACATACCATAAAATTCACCTAACTAAAGTGTGCAGTTGATAGTTGTTAGTATATTCACAATGTACAACAAAATTTTAGAACAGTCTCATCATCTCAGAATGGAACCTTGTAACCATTAGATGTCACTCTCCATTTCCCACCCTCTACCCCCAGCTGTAGACAACCACTAATCTACTTTCTCTCTCTATTTATTGGCCTATTCTGGGCATTTCATACAAATGGAATCATACAATATATGTACTTTGTGACTAGCTTGTTTCATGTAGCACAATGTTCCAAGGTTCTTCCATGTTGGAGCATATAGTACTTCATTCCTTTTTATTGCTGAATAATATTCCCCTGAATGAATATACCACATTTTGTCTACCAGTTCACCAGTTGCTGGGCACTTATGTTGTATCCATATTTTGGCTATGAAGAATGATGCTACTAAGAATATTCATGTACAAGTCTGTGTGGACATAGGTTTTCATTTCTCTTGGGTATGTGCATAGCTATAAAATTGCTAGGGCATACGGCAACTGTACATTTAGCATTTCCACCAGCAATATATGAGGGTTCTAATTTCTTCACACTCTTACCAGAACCTGTTATTATGTCTTTTTAATTATAGTCATTACAAGGGGTATAAAGTGGTATCTCACTGTGGTTTTGACTTGCATTCCTCTAATAACTAATGACATTAAGCGTATTTTCACATACTTATTAGCCATTCATGTATCTCTTTTGGACAAATGTTCTAACTGCTTCCTAAGACTTTTTAAACAAAAAGTCTTACCTCTGAGATGTTATGGCTTTATTTGACACAAATGGATAGGTTTGTTTTTACTTATCCCGTTTGGGGTGCTTTGAGCCTCCTGAATTTGTGAATTGGCACCTGTCATCAGTTTTGGAAAACTCTCAGCTTTTATTTCTTCAAATATGGCTTCTGAATAGTGACTCTACTCACCCTTCCCTCTGGAACTCTGGTTATACTTTACTTGACCTTCTTTTCCCATCTTCTATGTATCTGAACTCATCTTTCACATATTGCATCTTTTATTTAATTTCTTCTGCTCTGTTTTCTAGTTTATTTAGTTTATTTCTTCTGTGACCCTCCTCTGTGACCACTCTGTATTTATTCATTGAGCTTTGAAATTTGTGTTTATATTTTCCCATTTCTAGAAGTTTTATTTGGTTCTCTTTAAACTTGCTTGGTATTTTTATAGTTTCTTGCCTTTTATTTGTATTCCAATACCGTCTTTCACTTATTTAAACATCTTAAACATACTCATATCATAGTGTTTGTCTTAAAAGCCCAACTTCTGAAGCTCTTGCCATCTGGTTCTGCTGTTTGTTCTTTCTACTGGCTATCACTTATGGTGGCTTGTTTTCTTGAAGGTTTTGTAATTAAAATATATATATATTGTTCATGGTTTTTTGTAACTTTATCTACAGAACTACTTTTAGGCCTAAGTTAACATGAGGCCTTCCAGAGCACTTCCCTCTGCCGGTACGGTGCCTGGGACACTACCATGCAAGGACCCCTTCAAACTACATTCTCTACTTGAAGATTTTGGACCACTTCATGCTGCACATCCAAGCAAGAGCCAGTTGTAGTGTTAGACTCTCAAAGCTAGTTTTTTCATCTTCCACTTGGCTCAAAGTTTTAAAATATATAATTTTCCCTGAAGGCCCTAGCCTGAGTGGGAGGAGAGTAGAGTGGGGAGGTTCTTTTTAGTTTAACCTTGCACTAACGAGTGAAGCTGTCTGGGGTCCCAGCTTTATGTGGCACTGGTAGCAGAATTCCTATTGGACTCTTCATCTTGAGCAGGCCCAGGTTCTGTCTCTTTTTTGAAACGTCCCTGTGACTGAAAATCAGAGTCCAAGTTCACCTGTCTAGCAAGTGCTAACAGGAAAATATAATCAGTGCTGTACCTATCACTCCAGCTCCCTGCTTTGACTTAGTTTTGGCCCTTGAGAGTCTTTCTACCTTGAAAGTTCACAAGTACATTTTTAAATGTATATTTCTAAAATATATTTCACCCATCATTTTTGGTTGTTTTTGGCAACTAAAACTGGCATAAACAAGAACCAAGCTACTGACAATAACTGCTGAGCATGGACCAGAGTGAGATGCTTAAAAAGAAGTGAGACTTCCACATCCCGAAGTTTCCAAATTGCACAATTTACTAGAAAGGTTTATATGGAGGGAAATCCCATTCTCAAGGACAAGTCAGATTGATCAGGGGACAAACAGGTTTCATCTTTCTTGCCGTATCTAAAAGTTTGGTAGTGGCTGGACAAGAGGTAGTCTTGAGAACAATTCTGTGTTTGCTTACAAGTTCACTGGGAGAGAGACATGATTAATTATCAACATGCCCTGGTATGTGCAAGCAGGTGGTGGCACTGCTCTGGCATGTGCAATTCATGAAATACATTATTATTGTTATAATTTAACCATTTGTGAGCCTGTGATCATTTTTATCTGGAATAAAAGTAAGAGTTTTCTCTCTCACATACATACACACAGCAAACAGAGTGTAAATAGAGGGGAAATCAGTATTAGGATTACCTAAAATTCTAAATGAAATTAAATCTGTTGTGATCAGCACTCTTCTCGGGGGATAGGGCTCCAAGTCATATGCAGTTGTACCTGACAGCACAGCATATAGTTGATTCCACATATGAAACCGATTTTTCTGAAAATAATGTTAAAAAAAATTCAACTCCACATGCCCAAGCAAAGAAGATGTTTACTGTGAAAAAACTGATTTATGCTAACTTCTGCAAATACCGGAGTAGAAATCTACTGTGAGAGCGGGGTACTGAGAAAGAAATTTGAATGACAATAACTTGATCAACAAAATGGTATTTAATATAAAGGAAAAAGATGGCAGGTTCTACGTACACCTACTTTACTCAATAAAAATAGATTGATAATGATAAAACTCTTTCAGTCTATAAATATTAAAAAGCAGTTGCTTTAAATAGCTTTCAGACTATCACTGCCATGAGATGAATTTTAAATAAATATTTCATGCAGACAATAACAAAAAATAAAGGCTTTTCTAAGGGGAATATAGTTCCCAGGTTAAAGAAAATCATATTCTTCCATAAAAATATGCCTTTGGTTTCTTTTATAGCCATAAACTCAATAAAAATGGAAAGTGATGCAATCGAACATACATGAGAACTGGGGCCAGGGGAGGGTCTGTCTCCGTGATGGCAAGAAGAAAAGCCGACTGGAATGACATCACATGCTTTCTATGAAGTCCATGTGGACATCAGGCACACTTCATCTCGTCTGAAAGCTCTTCCACCATTTAATGTCTGTGACACACCAACACCCTGAAAAAATGACCCTGCCAAGGAGCACAGCTTCTCTTGCACTGCAGATAGGGCCTCATGTGCAGCAAAAGATACGTGTATTATCATGCAGGTTGGGTCATGAGGATTGTAATCCGTCAGAGATCAATAAGAAAATGTGCTACAAATTCAGAATAAAGGGGGAGATCGAAGACAGCAGAGTGGCGTCTTTGGCCAACTCTGAAGACAGAGGGAGTGGCCAACACAGAAGTACTGGGATCATCGGTGGATGAAAAATGTGTCAGATGAGGAACAAAGCCTCCTACAGAACAGCAGATGCCATCATTCTTTCCCTACCACAAAAACAATTATTTATAATGTTACATTCCACTCTTAAAGGCTTAACGGTGCTCCTGAAAGTAATTCCTGCTTTTCACAGCCTCTTCATTCTGCTCTCACAGTCTGATCCCTCTAAGCCCTCTGAGTTGGGGTAGAAATTGCAGTTTGGAGCAGGGGAGCATCGCACGGCCCAGGAGGGCTCCCGGAGCCTCGGCACTCAGGGGAACGTGCACGTGCGAAGGGCTTGCAAGGCGCCGGGGCTTCCCCCAGGCCGACTGTCTAGCATCCCTGCAGAAGCTGAGACACTGAGCTCTGCTTTTACATTTCTGCTCTTCACCTTCCAGCTTCCCAAAACTGCTGCATCATAGTTTTTCTATGATGTCATGTTTATGAAAGCAATTTAGGTCTTCACTGCTACATAGTTTAATCACATAGCTTTCAGGAGTCCCCACCAGTCCCAGCCAGCTGCTCAGCATCCAAATGGAGGTGCCCTTTCCAAAGCTGTTAAAAATACTTCCTTTCCCTCCAACCTACATGCTTTACCCACCTTAGTCATTAATGCTAGCAGCAATTTCTTGTCATACCATAGCACTGATACATTCTTTCTGTCACATTTTCACTGAAAATGTATGTATTTCAAGATACTTCTATATCTGAAAATGAGTTTGTACATAAGAATTGTCCTTAGCTGCCTTTACTATCTACTTGGAGCAAATCATTACAGATTCAGATGGAGACTGATTTGAGATGATGAACTGTTAACGAAGAGGGGTCAAATGTTGAGTCGATTTTATCACCAATGGATCATAAAAACAATTTTCAGCTAAATAAATATTTGAAAAATATAAGCAAATGAGAACATGGATATGTAAACAATTTTAGGGGCTACTGTTTCATAATTTGGTTGTTTTTATCTTACCATTCTTACCTAAAAAATAGTAAACTTCCAAGTAAACATGATAAAACATGCTTTGACCTCTGTTAAAGAAATACTCAGGTCAAGCAGCGCCTCTGAACCTAGTCTTTGCACACCGTGGTCATTCCGAGGTGCCTCTCCAAAAGCCACTGGGGAAGGAGAAGCTTCCTGGGCCACTTTTGAAAGTTTCCATATTCATTACAAACAGCAAATGAGAAGTAACAATGTTTAGCTGTAATTTTAGGCTTGGTTTCCAATAAAGTTCAACTCCCCTCCTTATGCATCATTTCATAAAAATTTCTGACTCTTGGGGTCTTTATAAGCCACTAAAACGAAAGTTTGTAGTGTCGACTCTCCAGCCTCAAATCTAGCATTTTTTGTTAGTTGGGATCCAGTCTTTTTATGATTTCCGTTTCAATCACTGCCTCAGTAAACCAATGACTTTAACAATCACTTTTCCATTTCCCAAGTGAGTTTCAGAGTCTCTAGGTTTTTGCAGTTTAAATCTAATATCCCTTTTCTTTTTGCGGGGGGAAATGTGTCGTTTCACATCGACTTGAGCTTGTCCTGCTTCCTTGCCTGTGTGAAGCTGGGGTGGGTGGGTATTTTTACTTATCCTTCTAGGATTGCTCTGGCATCGATCTGAGTTTGCCTTCATCACCAGACCTGTCACTGCTGCTGGACCAATCTGAATATTTAGACCAAAAAAAAAAGAAATACCACCACCTCGAAACCTAAGACCTGCATTGCTCCAACTGGAAGTGAACTCTCCTCCCAGCAAATTTCAGGGTAGTTTTGTGAGTATATTTCTTACATTCCCAACTAAGTGGTCAGTATGAGGGAATGGAAAATACTTTGAGCATGCACTATTTTTAGTGTCCCTCAGTAGCCAGCCAGCTCAGTGCCATGTGCTAGAAGCAACGTTTAGCGGGTCTATGGGGGGCTGCATTACTCAAACTCCAGCAATGGCAGCTTTATCCATTAACTCTGCAAGATTAAAGAGTTCAAGAGATCCCAATGGTGACTCTAGATTGTTCTGTCAATGTGTGTAACCAACTGTTGCAAAAATTAACTCCTCGCATATCTGTGATGATTTGACAAGCAATATAGTCATGTAAACTTTGTGAAAAAATTTTCAAATAGGCGACAATGAACCATGAAATATGTTAGTGATCCAATTTTAGAGGGTATCAGTCCATGCCTCTACAATTTAGCAAGTTCCATGATAAATGCTTTACCCACTGGAATCAGTTCACACAGCCTAAGGGATCCCAACAAAGCACAAGACACAAGCACTCAGGACTAAATGCTTAGCAATAGCCGTCCTAACAGACCTGCTCAGCCATTCCTAGGCTTAAACAAGGAATCAAACACCCTTCTCAAAGCAACTGAAGTAATGATACAAAGCATGAGCAATAAATGTCATGCTTCCATCCAATAAAAACAGCCTTGCAATTGAGGAAATATAAAAAGGTAAGGGATATGATAAGAACTCATTTTTATTTTATTTCTTAGAAGTCCATTTCCCCATTAGTCATATTAAATACAACTTTATTATTATTAGTGTTTGGTTATACTTCAGTGAAAACAGGTATAATTATTAACTATGTGAAAATAAACAAAAACCTCATTTAAAATGGAATCAGGAGAGTGGAAGAAAGAACTCTCATGTGCTGTAGACCAACTGACCCCAACAAGAGGAGACACACCTTGCATCTCGGACAGGCAGTGACACCTCATCGCCACCATAGAGGGAGGAAGAAAAGATCCCTCATGATCTGCAGGCCACTCTACTACTGTGCTTGCTGCACCTCGACTGAACCCCCTGGGAAGGAAGGGCTACGAAAACGAAACCAGGAGGCAGGGCTGAGCAGAAAAACCCATGCTGCACTTTGTGGCAGTCCCTGAAAGGAAGGGTTAGATTCTAATCCAGCGGGCATTCTCCTTCTCATAGCTCCACAACTTCATCCAAATTTTTAATTCATAATCTCAATGTCAGCTTACAGATGAGAAGTTGGCAGAAGTAAGTACAGTTTTTGGGTTTTTTCCAGGGGAAAAAAACACACATATGTATGCACATATACATATGGGGTGAAGCAGATGCTAGATGTTATTATTTCCTCTGTATAATTTGCAAATTTTCTGCAATGAATATGCAATTATTTTACAACTTATAAAAATCATAACCATCATCTAAATATTTTTTCTCCCTACTCCCACTGCTTTCTCACAGAAATCTGCATTGCTGTTAAGTCTGCTGCATTTTGTAAGACAATAAACAAGAGTAAAATCAATAACAAGAATGGGAGTATTTAAGAGCAAGTAGTAGAAAAAAATTCTTTAATTTGTATGGTTATTTTCAGAAGCAAAATGATTTAAAGACAAGAATAGATAAAAGCACCTCAAAGTCTCATAAGACCTATTTGGGATATTCATAAATTCAATAATTATGCTTACGTAAAATAGTAGATATTTGGGTGCATGGTCCATTTGTAGCCCAGTTCAATTTTGAAAAATATAAGACAAATTCTTCAAAACTGGCAATAAGAAATTAATGAAACACGTTACTATAATATCATATAAATATTCCATAGCAACAGATAACAATAATAATAATAATCACTGTCAACAACAATGCCTGACATTTATTGACTGCTTTGTAGGGATTAGGCCAGGGACTAAGTGATTTAAATGCATAATCCCTTGGTATTGTCAAAGAATCCAATGATAGAGGTACTTTTCTTTTTCTTGTCCCTATTTCATGGATGAGAAAACTGAGGCTTAGAGAAGTTGAATAATCTGTACAAATAGCAGCACTGGGATTCAAAATCACTTTTTTCTTAACCACTATGCTCAAATCCAAGTATCTTCCTATCATTCAAATCAATTAAATTGGCTTCTAAGATCATTACCTTTTGAGAAAATCATCTAGAGATGGACCCAAAATGTGGCAATGACGGAAACTTTAAAAAAAAAAAAAAATAGCAAACATGAAAACTCAGAAAATTTGGAAGTGAAGGGACTATTAAAAGTAAATGTTAATTCACAAGACAGAGCGACACCAAACGAACTCATTAGAAAACCCTGAACCCCTTTGTAAGTAGAAATTTTACCAAACGTTTTCCCTCATTTCTTTTTGGAATCTAAGCATCTGAACTAAAATCTTTGCATTCCTCTTTACTGTCCATATACTTCATGATATCATATAAAGCAGATTATGTGGGTATTTGGGGAAAGTATGTATGTAAACTGTAACTTTCCAGTCACACCATGAGTATAAAAGTTTATAACTCTGGACTGCACCTTGGTTTTCATGAACTTGGAGTGACTTTTGTAAACCTCTATTTGTTTCATCTCTTCCTCACGGTCCTCGGTGTTCAGCACGCCACTGGCTTTTAACATCTGGATCTCATCCTCAAGATCCCTTATGTTCCGCTCCAGCGAAGCAATTTTTGTGTCCTGTTGGTTAAATAAAAAAAGGAAAGAGAAAGAAAATTGTTTTCAGTATCGTCAAAACAGAATTTCAGAGAGGAATTCTGGTAGTAATACATTAACTATGACATAGACATACCCCAGAATTCAGACCATTTTTTTTATTTCTGAGGATCGTTTAGGAGATTATTTTTTAAGCTCCCAATAAAGGTCATGTCTCAATACAATACAGAGTTACCTAGATATGTTTGTCTAATTCCTGGGAATCAAATTACCAAAGCAATAGTGATAAAAGTGATCAAAAGTGTTAAAAAATAAAACACCATTTAGTGGGAAAATTTCTAATTTAAGATATAGTTTACCACTGTATTTTCTTGAGTCTACTTGTAAACACAAAAATGTGTATATTCTGTGGCTGGTTTTATAAGGCATGCTTGGAATTTGACTGTGAGAGGAAAGGAAATTAAAATCTACTAATGGGAAAAAGGATTCTCATCTAAAATGCAGACATAAGTGAAATTAAATAACTGAAACTTGACTTAGTATGACTGATACACTAAATATTAAAAATTTATAGCAACTGGAAATAATATATCACAACATCATGATTTATTTGGCAAGCAGTCAGCTCCCTGTGTGACAAAAACATTACTACCTTAAAGGATATTTCTAACCTATTGATTCACAGTCAAAAAACTAGAATGTGAGATTAACTGAGAAAAAACAACCATAAAGAATTCTTTTAAGGAAATTATAGACTCTATACACAGATAGAGCATAATAACAAATGATGCATTAGAAAGTAGAGAAGAGAGAGCTCTTATAGGGGAAAGAAGACATTCCCCAAAGTTGATTATTAGACTCAAATCAATCTTGTGAATGAAATATGTGAAAAGTTTCGCTTTTTCTCACTATCACCATCTACCTGCCATTTAATTGTACAGATTCCAGGAGCTTGTATACATTTATAACTGAATATTAATTTAAAACAAACCACCAGATCATTTTTTAACAATTCATTTTTCTAAAATCTAAAAAACTAAGAGTTCCAAAAGTAAAGAAAATGAATAAGCTATTCAATTCATAACTAATTCATTAAAAATACTTAGTCCCAAATGTGTCCATCCTAACTTTGTGACTATTTTCTATTTTATTTCCCTATATTACATGCCTGAAACATGTCTCATGTGGCAATATAGTAATTATTACTATCGTTAAAATTGTCATCGTAGTGAAAGGAAAACAAGGAACAGCCACAGCTACTTATTGAGCTCCACTATGCATGCGCCAAGATCCAAGTGCTCGAAATGCTGGAGAAACTTTTATTAATTCTCAGAAAAAAATCAAGAAGATGAAACAAAGAGATTCTGAAATTTGCAAGATTATGACAGGATGGTACACTCTGCAGTATTCCATTTTCCTTTAAAACAGTATTTACCACATTTTTTTCCAGCTATAAAGGTACTACACTCTAAACTGATTGAAAATGAAGAAAATCCCTCCTAATCCCACCATCCAAAGGTAACCATCATTAATGTCTTTATGTACAGCCTTCCAGGCTGTTTGTATTTTAGATGCAATTTCTGGAAGTGTAGTGTACTTCCAGTTTGAGTGAGGGGAGTGTTATGGGCTGATGGTTTGTGTGCCTCCAAACCTCATGTTAAAACCCTACCCCCTAATATGATGGTATTTGGAAGGTAATCAAGGTTAGATGGGGTCATTAGAATGAGGCCCTTATGATGGGATTAATGTCCTCAGAACAAGACACACTAAAAAGCTTGTGCTCTCGCTCTCTCTGCCCTGGGAGAACACAGCAAGAATGTGGCCGTCGGCCAGCAGGGAAGTGAGCTCTCACCAGAATCCTACTGTGCTGGCACCTTGGTCTTAGACTTTCCACCTCCAGAACTCTTGAGAAAATAAATTTCTAAAGCTTCCAGTCAAGAAGCTGGGATAGGAAAATGTGTTACTGACATCCTCCCATGAGCACATCAAAATTACAACTAAACTACAGAACAGCCGTCAATGAGAACTGCTTGATATCTGACAGAAAAAAAGTCCTGTAACTAAGGATACGCAGAAGAAGCCACGCTGAACTGGTAGGAGGGTCAGAGAGGCAGAATGGGCTGGTCCCACACCCAAGTGTGACAGTAAAACTCAAGAGGGATGCCTGGCAGGGTGGCTCCGTTGGCTGGAGCACCATCCCATACACCACAGGGTTGCAGGGTAGATTCCTGGTAAGAGCACATACCTGAGTTGTGGGTTTGATCCCTAGACAGGGCTGAATATGGGAAGCAACCAATTGATGTTTTTTTTCTCTCTCTTTCTCTCTCCTTCCCTCCCTCCCTCCTTACTCCCAAAAGTCAATAAACATATCCTCCGGTGATGATAAAAAATCAGGGATAGCTCAGAGGTGGAGTTCCCCCCTCAGGAGTAAGGGGTCCTGGCCCCACAATAGGCTCCGCTGCCCAGAGTTACAGTACTGGAAAGAGAGGTCCCCATAACTTCTGGCTGTGAAAGAAAGCAGATTGTGGCTGAGTGAGACGGAGGGCTTCTAGAGTCCCAGTGTTCCTCCTGAAGGGCCCACTCATGGACTTACTTGCTGATGGACTCACTCACGCTGAGCTCCAGCACTAGGCCAAAGCTCAAAAGGCAGCAGGGACATAAGGGGAGGAACTGAATTGTCCTGCTTCAAGTTGAGGGCTGGAGGGGCAGCTTTCTTCCAGGCGGAAGTGCTGGCAAGAACTATTGATGCTTTGCTGAACCCACCCCCTTCAGGTGCAGGTGGGAGCCATATCTGAGTCCCATCAACCTGGCTCACACTATTTGCCCCACCCTGGTGATTCCCTCAGACCCCCACCCCACTCAACTTACAGGCCCACCCAAGCCACTTCAATGGCTTTTCCATGCAAATTATCTGTCTTGGTTCAGCCTGCAGACTTTCCTATAACCTCTCAAGGATTCACAAAACCCAAACAAGCAGCATCTGGCCTCAGTGTGCCCCACACATCTTGCTCAGAAGCCCCAGGCTTGGCACTAGTGGCAGCTGGACTTGGCCCACACCTTGACCTTTCCTGGGCACCTCCAAACCCAGCACAAGTAGCAGCCTACTTTGTAAGTTATATAAATGTCTAATCATTGGATTGTACACCTGAAACTAATATAATATTATACATCAACTACAACTTTAAAATTATTTTTTTTTAATTTATGGTTTAATGCCACCAGTCTGTGGTATTTTGTTGTAGCAGTCCAAGCTGACAAAGGCAGGCAGTCATCTTTGGTGCTCACTTGAGCTCTGAGCTATGAGAACTCCATATAGAAAAAGAGCAGCAATAATAAAAAGGCCATTAAGAAAGAACTTCTGAAAGTTCAGAGTCATTTTAAATCAATATTTTTATAGCTATAAAACTGAGACATGCTCATTATAAAAAACTCAAAAAGCTAGACAATTATGATTGTCCACAATCAAATCATCCAGATATACCCAGTAACCTTTTTACTTATACCCATGAAAGCATTCAGATCATATTTTTACTTTAAAACACAGAAAAAATATATATTAACATGATATAGATGTCTTCCCCTTATGAGATGTAAGTTGACTACTGATGAGACTTATAAATATATAAGTAGAATATTTATGAGTTTACTATAAGTTAAGTGTTGAAAGAAAGGATCAGCATCTCTGCTTTTCATATATAAAATCTCCTAGAAATTCAGACCCAAGTCTAAAGTGACCATATTTATATGCATGTATAAATGTGTATGTGTGTGCGTGTTTGTGCGTGTGTGTGTACTACAATACACTTTGTATTCCTCACATCTTATACCTTACTTTTTGGAAAGCACATGGTAGAATTTCAGGTCTCGATCAGATCGTGTAGGCAATGGAAGAAGAACCCCTCAGCTTCCTCTGTGTCAACACCTGAGGCTTTAATCAGCAAGGACCACAACTGCCAGTTTCTAAGTGAGTTAGAAGAAGCTTTTTGCCGGACTTTAAAAAATCACACACTGCTAAGGAAAGATCAGAACTGAGTTAAGATAGAAAATATCTTAACATAGAAAATCCTATTGGCCTATCAACATCCAAGTTAAGTTTTCATCAAATGGTGAATCACATTTTGAAAATACTATCTTTCACTGTTACTAATTTTCTTGTTACCCAACGATTTTCCTTTTCTTCACAAACTTCTTTTCCCCTTTAACCACAGGTGTCCCCAAAACAGGAGGAGCATGGGTCGGGGGGAAGGGAAGGGAAGGAAACAGAACAGAGAAATGGGTATGGCAGAAGTCACTTTAATAGGGTCTACTTTTTTTCCTGTTCTGATTAATATTTCTGTTCTTACATAGGAAGTCAATTTCCAGGGCGACAGAACTCACACCTGAAGTCATGAGGCACAGAAAAGGAGATAGGAACACGTCATTAAGATCTAGAGAGGAAGACAGATACGAGATGCACAGATATATCCGACTGCGTAGTGCTTGTGCCCAAGACCATGTTCAAAAGGCCGAACCAGAGAGAGATGTGAGGTGCTACAAGCATGAAAAATAGAAGCAAAGGAAATGTCAGCTTTTCGACTGACTCCCTTTGAGGAATTCAGGGAGCGGCATTTTTTTTCTTTTTTTAAAAAAATCTCTAAAACTAGATAAATGACTAAAAACGTATCTATATTTAAGTAGGACTATGAAAGGTTGAAACTGCTTCACAAGTTCCGATGGGCCAATGTGGCACATGAGTGGGGCCCTCCTTTCAGAACAGACCCCACGTGCACATGCTCAACAACTCTCCCGCTGATCTAGAAGAGAGAGAAAGTAAAGAAATAGGGGTAAGTGCTGCAGCATCCTGAGGAGTGCGTGCTGGAGGCAGAGCAACACTGCACTCCCAGTTACCAGAGATTTTGTCCTCTGAGCACCTTTAAATATTATTTGTAGCTGATATTTTAAAATAATATGTGTAGTGATTTTCCAACACTCATCTTGACTATGTTTCACAAATAGGCAAGCCCTCCAAGCAGCTAACTGTGGGCTTCCTCAGAAATGGGGAAAGTGGAACACAACACAGAACAGCTTTTCTGCCACAAAACCCAAATGCTCTGTGAAAAGGGGTGGAGAGGATCAGCCAAGTTTGAGAAATGCTTGCTGAGGGTTCCCAGCGCACATCGGCATGAAAGGCTCTGGGAAGTCCTGCAGCAAAGTACTCTATTTAATTTTTCCTGGGATTATTCCTACAGAAGTCAATTCTTTAGGGAAAATATGAGGGCGTTAAGCTCACGGTCACATACAAAAGTGAAGCGTCAAAACAATAATTTGGATTCTTCAAGGGAAAACAAGCCATGATTACACCCAATTTAAAATAACTGGGGGGTTAAATATGCAGATCACCTTGTCAGCTCCTGTCACTCAAAAGTGGTTTCCTGCGCCCTGCCCTGAGCCCGAGCAGTGAGGGACCACTCGGACTCGCAAGCTCCTGGAACTCGCCGCTTCGCTTCCTGTCTCCGGTGGCATTTTTCTAATAGTCCTGAGAGAGGACAACCATGAAATTGTTTTGCTCTTGTACTATTTTATGGTTAAAGACTGTAAGAATGTGGGGAGAAAAGTTTAAGGAGAAAAACAAAACAAAAACAGCTGAAATGTGTTTGCTTCATTCCCCATTAGTTAGAAGAAAATATCTGAACTGAATGTCTCTTTCAAGTAATTTCTTCCCACATATTCATCAAATAATACCTGTAAGAATTTGGTACACAAATTGCAGATCATAACTCCTACTTAAAGATACATACCCAGGACTATTTTACATCTATCATTCAAAAGATGAAAACTAGGTATTTGATGGAAAACTAATAAACTACTGGAGCCCTGGCAGTTTTGCTCAGTGGTTAGAGCATCGGCCCAAGGACTAAAGGGTCCCGGGTTTGATTCTGGCCAAGGGAATGTACCTCGGTTGCAGGCTCGATCCCTGGCCCTGGTCGGGGTGCACTGGGGAGGCAACCAGTCAAGGTGTCTCTCTGACATCGATGTCTCTCTCTCTCCCTCCCCCCCTTCGACTCTCTCTGAAAAGCAATGGAAAAAATATCCTTGGGTAAGGGTTTAAAAAAATAAATAAACTACTGGAACTGAACCCCTAGTAGCAAACTACCCAATGGGCCCACACTGCTGATTCTTAAACCAGCCATGAATATTAGCACCAGCCCATAAGTGCAGGATCTATAACAGTGAGGATGAAAGTCAGGAGGAAAAGCTGAAATAAGTTTCTCTCCACTTTATCTTTTCAAAAATAATCTCTGGATTTCTCTAGGACACGTCTGCTAGAGTTGATAGTAAACTTAAACACAGGGAGTTCTCTCTTTAATTCACAAATATATATTAAGAATCTACTGGGTACCAGTCATTTTGCCAGGTGTATGAGTTACCTGGTAGATCTCAGTGAGATTCATGGGCACCCCTCTCTCTCTAACATGGAATTCAGTCCAGATCCTTGTTACTCAGTGTTATCCACAGGCCAGCACCACTGACATCACCTGAGAGATTTTGAGAAATGCAGAATATCAGGCCTCAATAAAGAAATGCTTACTATATAAATCTGTATTTTCACCAGGTCCTCAGGTGAACAGGGTATTCTAAATGACTGCAGGTGTCCAGCATATCCAAGGGACAAGACAGACCAAAGCAGAAGAGACCAGGACAACTTTACTGCCCAAGTATATTTAGAAAAATATGAACCTACTCTCAAAAGCTATCCCACTTGGCATAAGTGTATAGAAATCCTGGGAGTAAACTTTCTGGAGCATCTTTGCCAGTCAGGATGCCTGTATTTGTCAAACATCATGTTCTGCTTAAACAGCAAGAAACAGATTGCAATTCCTCTCTAGGAACTGTGAACACTGAAAGGGTAAGTAGGTGGAACATCAAAAAAGCAACATCATTTAGTCACAAAAAGTAATTATGTTATTGCTGAGTGTCACAATGTGCTTTCCTTTCAAATACAGTAAGAATTACTGGTTTCACTTTAATATCAGGCCAAAAAAGAAAATACAAGCAGTTTTTACAAAGCATGGAACTCACCGTGATCACATATCAGTCTATGGACATTGTTCAACAAACTTAGGGCCAATCTGGTTTAAAGAAGACGTGATCTAATGCTCAGGAAACGTCCCTACATAATTATATTACACTTTATTTAGAATAAAGTTCTAGACTATTATTACTGGATACCACAGAGGCTCTTGAAGGCTTAAGTTTTAAAAATCATCTACTTGTAGTTGCAAACATAGCTGAACAGCCCTTGGTCTTAGGCTATCTGAGTAATGCCCTCCCTTTGGAAGGATTTACTGTGTGGGATTAACCACGGTTATGTGAGCCCACGTTAAGCACTCCAGAAAAAAGAAAAGAAAGAAAAAGTCGACTTGGGCCTCAGCCATGTTAGGAGAAAAAACAAAAAAATCAAAAACTTGTCTTCTTGGGTCTTACCAAACTGTGAAAAGATGACAACGTACATTAGAGAATGACAGGGGACATGCTGCTTGGTGGCGGTGGTGCTTTTTGTGTTTGTTTGTTCTGATGGTAGCTAATTCTTTATAGCAAAATATTCAAGCACAGTATCAGGATGGACTAATTCAAATGAAAAGCAATTAGGGTGCTTTGATGTCTTTTCATGGTCTGGTTTTCCTCCTGCTGACTCATACTCAGGAGTCCATGCCCTGGGGGCATCCTTCCTGTCTGCTGTCTCTGTGAACATTACCAAGGACCCAGGGGCAGAGGATGTGTCTCTAGTGATTCTTCCTGGACAGGACGTGAACTCTGAGGTTTCAGTCTCCACCTACAAATTTCTTCTTGTTGTTAGTGGACTCAAATCTAACAAAAAGAGCTAGAGATAAAACAATCCTGCCAACCCTTAGAGGCGCAAACCTGGACACAAATCCTGGTTCAGGCTTTTACGTCTTAGGGAGAAAGACACTATGCCTCTCTGAAATAGGACCAAGCTCACAGGCATGTTAATAGAGTTATGTCAATAGAGTTACAAGTGAAATATAATGCATGAAAAGGACCTGTCATGAAGCCTCCCCTGGAGGGGGAAGGGTTACCACTGTCATCACAAGCACATCCGCCAGTTCTGTGAGGTACACATGTAGAAAACAGCAGCCACTAGCTTTAGTCCACCCTGTTTAACTCTGTGAACATGTTCCTAACCTTGCTAATCCTATAACCTGAGGTCGTTACGAGAATTAAGTGAGTGACATGTAAACCTTCTGGAATCAGAGTGAACACACAGTAGTTGCTCTCTAAAGATTACCTTTCTTCCTAGTTCCCACAGTAGCATGTACCTATTACTTCTCTGTAAGTCTGCTCAGCTTCTTTTCCTGTTGAGAACTACATTTCCCCAATTCCCTGTGGTTTCCATGGGGTTTTGATATGTGACTCTGCCCTGTGGTGAGTTCTGCGGACCCTCTGGACACAATGACAGATCCAGGAATGAGCGCATGATGCCATCAGGCCAATAAAGAGTCTGATTAAGGGACTGACATAAATGAGGGGCCTCTCCTTTTCTAAGTTTATGCTTTTCCTTTCCCGAGATTACAAACGATAAGGAAAATACAGGCCTGGGGCTGGTTGTGAACTTCGTTGATTTATGAATTAAGAATCCACCTGAATTATTGGGCCCTTAAAACGTCATGTGAATAGCTAGATACAGCTACGTCTGAATCATCCAGTTCCCAGCATACAAAATACAATAGCAGGGTCATTTGTAACCAGAAGAATATAATACACAAGTGATAGTGTAAAAGATAAAAAAGCAACATATAGTTAGATATAATATTCTGTAAGCCTACAGATAGAGACGTCCAAAAGGGGTTAAGACCACCACAGTAGAGTCAAGAAATCTAGAGAAAGCACAGAAGCCTACGATGGGGTTTGGAGATGGGTAAGGCTAAGACTGTAATAGAGAAGATGAAATTCTTTCCAGCTGGAAGTAATAGTACAAATTCAGGCGCACTTAGCATGATGTCCAGCACACACTATTTAATGAATATACTTGGAAAGAATAAGAGAAAAGATTAGAGTGTGTATCAAGGAGGGGTAAGACGACAACGCGGATTAAAAGGTAGGGGTCACTTTGGGGTGCAGAGTTGGAAATGAAAGAAAGGTAAGGCTGAATGGGAACCAGTCTTCAGAATGGAGCCAGGAGTTTGTACTTGGGTCCGACTGGGAGTCCTTTATAACTGGTAAAAGGGGGGGAGAAAGAAGGCAATAGGGTGGCCTTTGGGAAGTTAATAATAAAAACAGAAGCCAAAACGGAAGTTGAGACAACAGAGATGATGGATCACCAGCCTAGAGGTGAAAGAGTTCCTAGACACGGTTGAGAATCACGGACAGAGAAATCAACGCAGGGGTCACCAAAACAAACGGGCTAAATCTAATGGAAATCATGAAAGAGTCACAGAAAACAAGAGACTGGAGTTTCAAGAAGGAAGAGAAGTCGAAGAAATGTTTGTAGAGACTAAAGACTAAGGAAAAAAACAGGATATCACTTGGTGACGTGAGGGCAGTTTCGATGGAGTTGTGTTATCGTAATTGGAAACTGAGCCCCAGTGTGGGAGGTGACTGCCGAGTCTTTCAACAATCGGTGCAGCACAGGGTAAGAACCAACAGGGTCGGACACCACCTGGAGCCCTGGAACCAGGTCTGGGAAGTCCCTGCAGGGCCAGGGTTTAACTGGTTGGTTGCTGGGTTTGGGGAATCCACGATAAAGACTCCAGTGAGGACGTGCTCTGGGGTGACCGGAGAAGTACATCAATATTTTAACAACCAATGTAGCTGTACCTGTGCCTCTAGGCTGGTATCAGCCCTACATCGAAAGCTGCTTCAATGAGTACTGCCAGCTTTCTTCATCCCCGGTGCATGAAAGGAGCACTGACTAATTCAAATCATTTCCATTTCCACGTGCCTGTGACCCACACGGACGCAGAGGCTTGCCGGGGCCAGTGTGCACGCCGGGTAGACCAGAGTCACCTAGGGAGGGAGTGAAGACTAGTGATGACTTGGTCCCACCCCACAATATTCCATTCCAGGGGTGAGGGGTGGCACAAAAACCTGTATTTACTTGTAAGTTCCTCAGGTTGGAAAAATAAAAAATAAAAAATTTTCTTTTTATATATCTTTCCTGTTTATGTTAATAATATAAATAAATTTGCACCGCATGGGACAGGAGCAAACAATGGTTCTCCATTCAGTATTAAAAATACAGTTAAAACAACAGCTAATGGGTATTGATTACTTATGCAAGCACTATGCTAGAAAAATCTCATTAATCTTCCCCCTAACCCTATGAATTAAGTACTTGTTTTACCCATTTTAAGATCAGGAGATCTACGGAAGGTTAGGTAACTTGCCTAGGGTTTTCCCTTTGTTGAAATGACCTCCTAGGCCCAAGATGAAGCTGCTCCCACTCAGGATGCCACAGCAGCAAACCGAAACTTCGATCAGGTCCCTGCAAACGCCCCGTTGTATCCAGCCACCAAGCCCCACGTGCCAAGCTGGCCCGGGGCTCTGCACCTATTTCCTTGTCCCTTCTCACCCCCAACGAGCTTGACTGTGGCCCCAGCCAAGACATTTTCCTTTTTTCTCTTTTTTCTCTTTATCCTAGAAAACTTCCTGCCGTTGGCCCAATTTTGCAGTTCTCCAAATGGAGACTGCCCGCTTCATGACGCATTAAATAAAATTTGTTGGTATCACCTAAGCTGTCGTCTTTCCTCATTTTTCACACCTTTAATAACCTGGGACGGTTCCCTTGAACAGGAGAGAGGAGGCCACGTACCGGACCCTGCTGTCCGTCTGTCCCCAGGCCAGCCTCAGGAGAGACCGGCTGCGGCGACTGTGCACACCTAGAGGCTGGGCCATTTGGGTCCTTTCTTCCACACAGTACTTTTAGCCCTTAAAGATCACAGAGCCAGGTCGAAAGAAAATAGTGAAGAGCCTGGGGCCAGAGGAGAGGGAGGAAGAAATTTCAGAAACTGCTTCCAGATGAGCGCAGTGCTCAGGGTGGGCAGCCCCGCCCTCCCTCGGGCTGGATGGACATCGCATCCACATTTATCTGAACACAGCGAGGGTTGGATTCCCACAGGTTCGGGAGTCATAAAAAGATGGTCATCCGACCGCTCGATTCTCTCCCAGTGCTCTTGAGGAAAAGACGGGTGAAGGAGCTCTCCCTCCTGGCCGCCCGGCAACCTGAACTTGCTCTCCCCATTCCTTTGAACCTACTGCCCCAAAGTCCCCAACTGCCCTGGTTTGGGGCCTCATTCTCAGGATTTCAAAAACATACCGCAAATCCTTCTACATTCAACCAGTTTGTCTCATGGAAAAAGCAACAGGCGGCAGAGGAATTCAGGCCACCCCAAGTCACCAGTGCGGCCTGATGGATGTGGAAACTGGACCATGCCTCAGGGATGAGACATGTGACAGCCGGCACACTGTCATTACTGAGACTTGAAAGGGGAAGTTCACTTGAGGCCTGTGGTAGACTCTAAACCATGCTGGCGGGGGCGCACGCCAACGAGGAAATTGCAATCCCTAAATAAACAATAGGCTGGGAACCCGAGCACCAGCGGGAGGGAGGGTCTGGGCTGCTGGTCTGAGCTGGGCTGGCCAAGCTGGAGCAAACAAAGCAAAGATTTAAACTCTGCACGAATGTCATGTCAATTTGGACACCCTAGACAGGTCCTTTGGGAGTCCAAACAGTCAGTCACCAAGCCTCCAGACTTGGAAGAATTTTGAAAGCAAGACACTAAGTCCAATCCCTTCATATGCCAAATGAGAACAGTGAGAGCCAGAGGGGACAAGTGACTTGCCAAAAGCCCAACAGCCAGAAAGCTTAGTCCCTGGGCCATTTATTACGCCACAAGCCCACTGGGGGCTGCTATGTTTTTTCCACTGCTTTCTCCTTTCAAAGATGCTTTTAAAGTCTTTCCACAAGCAAACTGTATGTGTGTTCAGAGCTAAGACTCTGCCTGAAGTAAGTTTGTGAAATTCCTTCTCTCCGGTGGTCCTTGCTCAAATGTATTACCTCTTTGTTACAGGTAAAACTCAAGTTCAGGCTGAAAGGGAAGGGATGAGAAGGATTCCTTGAGCATCTATTATGTGCCAGGGTTTTCCTATGCCTAAATCCATTTCAATCCCCACCACAGCCCTATGCAAGCTGGTATCATGGTCCCATTTCACGGATGGGAATGCTGGAGCTGAGAGAAGCAGTTAAGCAACAGAGCCAATTCTAGTTTTCTCAGATAATTTAACTTTCTCCCTTTTGGAGACTTCTCAATTCAACAAAAGAAAACAACAATAGAAGAAATTGTACATCTTTAAGTTTTTTAAAAATGATTTTTCTTCTAACCAACTAATCGTTGTTTTTCCTAAATAATAACTCCTAATCTTTCCTATACAATGAATGCCCATTATTGAAAACATAAAACTTTAGATGGAAAAAGAAAAGGGAAAAAATCCTTTATTATCTCCCCATCCAGAATCAGTGCCAACATTTTAGTATATTTTTCCAAGTTTTTATTCTACATTGATAAATATATTCTCTTTATATATTGAGAATATTAAGTCTCCAACTACTATAAATGTTGATATACATCTCTTAGTTGCTATTTTATAGTTCTATTTTTATTTTTTAACTTTTAAGTAATCAAAGTTATTATCCTTTCCTTAGTAATATCTTTATTTTTACTAACAGCTTTATCGATATATAATACTCATACCAGAAAATTCACCCTTTTAAAGTGTAGAATTCAGTGGCCTGTGCAACCATCACCACTGTCTAATTCCAGAATATTTTCATCACCCCAAACCCCTGTACCCCTTAGCAGTCACTGCCTTTTCTACCCTCCCACTAGTTTCTAGAAACCACTAATCTGTCTCCATGGATATGCCTTTATTAGACATTTCATATAAATGGAATTAAATACTACGGCGTCTTTCACAGCTGGCTTCTTTCACTTAGCATAATGTTTTCAAGGTCTATCCACTTCATTTCTTTTGACTGCTGAGTAATATTCCGCTGTAAAATGTGGACATACCATATTTTGTTTATTCATACAAGATAATGAACTTCTGGGTTGTTTTAGCTTTGGGGCTATTATTAATAAGGGTGATATGAGCATTTGTGTATAGGTTTTTATTTGTACATATGTTTTCAATTCAAGTAAGGTGTACACCTAAGAGTAGAATTGCTGGGTCACATGGTAACTCCGCTTAACATTTTGAGGAGTGGCCAAATAGTTTTCCAAAATGGACTGAACCATTTCACATTCCCAACATCAACATATGAGGTTTTTCCACATCTTCCCCAACATTTGTTGTCTTTTTTACATTAGCCATCCTAGTTGGGTTTAAACTGTATCTAAATGTGGTTTTGAATTTGCATTTCCCTAATGAGAAATCATGCTGGATATCCTTTTGTGTCCTTATTGGCCACTTGTATGTTTTCTTTGGGAGACGTGTCTATTCAAATCCTTTGCCCAATTTTAAGAGGATTATTTGTCTTTTTATTGTGGAGTTGTCCTTTCTTTATTTTTAAATGAACCTTTAAATTAAAGTATATTATACACAAGAAGGTGGCCAAGTCATAGATTTTCAGCATGATGAATTATGACGAAGCGACAACATCTGGGAACGTGCAACCAGATCATGAAACATACTATTATTACTTGTACTCCAGAAGCTTTCTTCATGCCCCCTCTCAACCTCCACAACCTCTCTCCTCCAGATTAGCCGCTATCCACATATCTAACCATTGATTACTTTTGTCTGTTTTTGAAACACATATAAACACTATCATATTATATAGGTTTCTGTTTGGTTTACTTCAACACTGTTTTGGGGCTAGTCAATCATGTTATTACATGGAGCAATAGCTCGGTCCTTCTGATTGCCATATAATAGCATTTCATTGTATGAATATCCACTGTTTTTCCACTTACTTGTTAATAGCTATTTCATCTGTTTCGAGATTTTGTTTAGTCTGTATATAATTATGTTTTCTATCTTCTTTTTAAATTAGGTCTTGTACCACCATTGCTAGATTTGCTCCTAGATATTTTAGGGTTTTTAATGAGATCGGAAATGATACTGTTTTCTAAATTTCACTTTGTAATTGTTACTAGTATGCAGACATATGATTCATTTAAAAATACTGACAACCTATCTGGCTAAGTTCATTTATTAATCTAATAGTTTATACACGGATTCATTGAGACTTTTTACACACAAATTATGGTGCCTGTGAATAACAGTGGTTTTATTTATTTATTTCTAATTCTTATACCATGACGTCCAGAATATTGTTGAATAGAATTGATAGCAATAGGCATTCTTGTCTTGTTCCTCATATCACAGGAAAAGCTTTCAACATTTAATAATTAAATATATTGTCTGTAGCTTTCTTGTAGCTATCTCTTATTAGATTAAAAAAATCCTCTCTCTCTAATCTGAGTTTGCTAAAAGCTTCTTTTTTTTTTTTGGCATGGATGAATGTTGCATTTATCAAATGCTTTCTCTGCACTTATTGAAATTATATTAATTTTACTCCTTTATCCCATTAAATAACATTTGATATTTGGTAAACAGCATTAATTGATATCCAAAAGTTAGTCCTTGTATTCCTGTAATAAGCATAATTTAGTCATGTGATTTAATTGTCACTGAAGTCAGTTCACCAGGATATTTTACAACAGGTTTGAAAATGATTGCTTGTAAATCTCCTTTCTTGTAATCGCTTTGTTGGGTATTAATATCAAGGTTGTATTGGCCTCATAAATAAGATAGGAGGTGCTCCCCTTTTTCTATTCCCTAGAATAGCTTCTGTATGATTGATGTAATTTTTTTCTTCAGATGTTTTGCAAAATTCACTGAAGAAGCCATCTGGGCCTGCATTTATTTTGTTTGGTTTGCTTTTTGAATTATCAGGGGCTTTTGTTGGTTGTGGTAAGATTTTAAACTCTAGAATCATTTTTAATACAGGTATATGCAAATATTCAGATATTCTATTTCTTCACATGCAGTTTTGACAAGTTGTGTTTTTAAAGAATTTATTTAAGATTTCAACTTTATTATCATAATGTTGTTAATAAAATCCTCTCAGATTTTTAATGTCAATAAGATTGATAGCAATGCCCCCCTTTCAGTGCTATCTCTCTTTTTTTTTATTCTAACCAGAATTTGCATTTTTGTTAACCTCTTTTAAAAAGCAGCATTTGGTTTAGTTGTTCTCCTCTAGTATATGTTTGGTTTTTATTTCATTAACTTCAGCTTTTATCTTTATTTCTTGTTTTGAATATTTCAACCACAGTTGACATTCAATATTATTTTATAATAGTGTCAGGTGTAAAACATAGTGATTGGACATCTATACAATTCACAAAGTGATCCCCCTTGTAAGTCTAGTACCCACTTGGCACCACATAAAGTTATTATAATATTATTGACTATATTCCCTAGGCTGTACTTTACCTCCTCATGACTATTTTGTAACTGCCAATTGGTTCTTCTTAATCCCTTCACCTTTTTCACTCAGGCCCCCAAATTCCCTCCCATCTAGCAACCCTCAGTTTGTTTTCTGTATCTATGAGTCTGTTTCTGTTGTTTGTTCATTTATTTTGTTCTTTAGATTCCACACATAAATGAAATAATATTGTATTTGTCTTTCTCTGTCCAAATTATTTCACTTAGAATAATAACCTCTAGATCCACCCATGCTATTGCAAATGGTAAGATTTTCATTCTTTTTTATGGCCGGGTAATATTCCAAAGCATATATGTACCACATCAACAAAACAAAAAGATAACCTAAGGAAAGGAAGAAGATATTTGCCAAAGATACATTGAATAGGACGTTAATATCCAAAATGTATAAAGAACTCATACAACTTAACACCAAAACAAACAATCCAATTAAAAATGGGCAAAGGACCTGACACTTCTCCAAAGAGGACATACAGATGGCCAAGAGACATATGAAAAGATGCTCAACGTCACTAATCATCAGAGAAATGCAAGTTAAAACCACAATGAGTTATCAACTCACACCTTTCAGGACGGCTACCAATAAATCAACAAACTGCAAGTGCTGGCGAGGGTGTGGAGAAAAGGGAGACCTCGTGCACTGTTGGTAGGATTGCAAATTGGTGCGGCCACTATGGAAAGTAGTACGGAGCTTCCTCACAAAACCAAAAACAGAACTACCTTATTACTCAGCAATTTCACTTGTGGGTATTTACCCGAAGAAATCGAAGACACTAATTCAAAAAGATATATGTACCCTTATGTTCACTGTAGCTTTATTTATAATAGTCAAGATACGGAAACAAACCAAAATGCCCATCAATAGATGACTGGATATCTTTATTATTTCTTATTTCTTTTTCTCTCACTTTCTTATGGCTTAATTTGATCTTCCATTGTTTTTTTAAATTTAAAAAGTCTTCTCTCAACCAAACTGAATCACTTGCTCTTCCCCAGACACTCCTCACAGTTTCCAGCCTCCTTGCCTTTGCTCACATACCTCCCACTGTTAATAAACCATTCCTCCACTCTATATCAAGATCATGCCAATCTTTCAAGGCCTTCCTCAAGGGCTACGTCCTTCAAGAAGTACCCCCTGCCCCTCTCTCATTTTTATCCTTTGTGCCCCTGAAGCCCATTTTGCCATTTATAGGTCATTGTTTAGACCCTGGTTTATGTAGTTCCTTCCATTAGTGCCTTAAAGTCTGAGCACTCAATTTTTCTGAAAGGCTTTTCCATGGTGCTATGCACAAAATAGATGCTCAACAAACACTGGCATCTGTGACTCAACTTCAGGAGTTAAATTCACACCGACCAAACCTGTTTATTGCAGAAATCATCAACTGGCAACTCATTTAGACTCAAACACATCGTAAAAAGCATTTGGGCAAAGAAGAAAAGAAGTCTCATTTTTTTAAAGTCCTCTTTGCCTCTAAATGACAACTATATATCATACAGAGCTAACATTTAACTTGACATTTTGCTTTTCCTGGCTATCACTTAAAACCCACATTTTCCCCCTTATTTAAAGAAAATAGTTAAATAAGACAAAGTTGGGGTTTTTTAAGTTGAAAGATGAGAAGATGAAGAAATTTCTCAAGGAAAAAAAATAAGCTAAAGGATAATTTTTGGTATTTGTAAATGGATAGTGCACATCAAAAACACAGGGCTTTCCGAGTTTGAATGAGTTATACTCCACACTGTTATAAAGACTTAAGGGCAAGACTTAAAGCCCAGGGAGAGAAAACAGGGCATACGTTGGCTGTAGGGTACACATTTGGAGCCTATTTGGAGGGCTGATAACATATATGTATAAAAGGGTGAACCTTGCTTTATAGCACAAAATACAACACGGGGCCTTTTCAAAAATACCAAATAGGCCTCTCCAGTTCTCATGAGCTGCCTCAACCTGTTCTATGATGCAAACCTTAGCACACAATTTTCAAAGTAAGTGTCAAAAGGAAAAACAGTTGAACGCATGGGCCATCTTCGTTAAAAGCAGACTGGAGCATTACCGAGTGTGAGAACTTTGGAGGAGAAACCTGTGTTCAATAGACTAGCTGTAGAGCCTTGAGCAGGTTGCTTATACTCTCTCAACCATGGCTCTCTCATCTGCAAAATTGCTAAATATGCCTATTCACAAGTTTTTATATGTCAGGTACCCTGTGCCTGGTTACCCATGTGTGGTCAGTGGTGATCGAGCTGTGGGCTGTCATTGGTGGTGCAGGTGGTATCGTTGTTATTATTGCTATTATTTTTTTTTATAGCCACAAAAGGACCCAGGGCATATTTTGAAGCCTAAAAGTCATCATAATGGCTTGACTAGAAAAACTAGGCTTGACACAAATTTTATATGAACACATCATCCTAAGAGAAGAAATAATTCTAAGTAGAGTTCAGTGTTTAGACTCAGATAAGTAACAGTTCAAAAGATGGATGAAATAAACCTACAGCCAAAAAAAACCAAAAAACCATTTCAGCCAGCACAAGGTTTTCCTGATTAGATCCTAGGATGTGAATTAAGTTCACACTGGAAATTGGGATGCATTCAGCAGCCTAGGTTTGGATTGGAAATCTCTCCCTTCCTAGCTTGTGTGACCTTGGGAGAAGCTGGCAAGTAGTAGCTCTTGCCTTCTCCATGTTCCAGCACATGCCCAGTAGAACTGAATTGGCTGAATCTGACCAAATACCAAGATATCTTTCAGTGGAAACTTAACCCAACTGCAGGTCAGCTCAGCCTCATGGAGAAGAAAGATAATCACCTGCCTGAGCACAAAGACAGGCAGAAAGAGGCTGTCTGAAAATAGAGCTCACATGAAGGAAGCCAAAATAAGACATGGAATGAGAGAAAATGGGATCTGTCAATATCTTTTGAGTCCCTGGATCAAGCTGTGCTTGAAGTAATACTTCTGTTTTGTGTGGGTTGTTGTTGTATTTTTCCATTTATATGAGCCAATAAATTTTCTTTTGGCTTAAGTCACTTTGAATTAGATTTTCATTCATTAGAATTTCTGACTAACAAAGAAAAAAATTTTGAGATTATCTGACAAGTTCTGTCATTACTGTAATTCATTTCCCTTAAAAAACACACACACACAAAAAAAACACACACACACACTGGATACAGCTTAAGGAATGAACCCAAGAAAGTGCAACTTTTGGACATCATGTTTATGCCATGTCAAATTTATAATAAAAGTAGATTAAAAACACATTCTTTCAAAGGACTTAGCATTAAAGAAAGAAAAAAGAGGGTAAAAGCCTTTTAACTGCCGTTTTTATTGACAGTTCTCCATAAGAGCAGAAAGAGGAGCTTAGTAAAGAATTCTTAGACCCAAAGGCAAGAAAGAGAAAAGCACTGCAATATCCACAAGAAAACTAATTTTTCTGAGAAGCACACACAGTGTTCTAACAGTGCAAACTTGGAACATACCTGCCAGACCAAATCAGGGTCAAAATTAAAACTTGGAGCTCCCTGCAAGAAGATAAATCACAAATAACTTCAGTTCACTTTGCTTCCCTTCGTTTTCCTTCAGGTGGCTTCCGCTCCCCTGGCTCAGCTGGCTGGCAGTAGATGTGATGGTGACAAACGCCCCTCCCCAAGGCCTGCCCCACTGGGATATATCTTCACAGCTCCAAAAGTGCTGAAGGGTACAGAGAGTCACTACAAGTATGAGATCGTGGTACTAAAGCGCTTGAGTTTGGGCAGGATTTCACAGATTTTTCAAAATAAATACCTTTCTCAAGTTGGTGCCAAGTACGTGTGTGGAGAAAATGAAGGTTCAAAAGGTCACCCTCAGATTCACTAAGAAGCCAGGGATAAGTAGGGGTAACTTCTAAGCCCTTAATTCATGTCATCTCCCTGAAACTACAGATCCAATTTACTCCAGGAAAGCTCCCTTCACCTCCAGATTCTGCCAAGGCGCTTCAGATGACACCGACGTTCACCCAAAGGTGTTTGAGGTAAAAACAGCAGGGTCTCAAATTCTACCCACCAGGATTAAAGGTCAATTCTATTTGGTAGTCAACCCTACGGCTTGGAAAATATTGGTTTCCAATATTCCCTCCAACTTAAAAGGGATGTAATATACAAAATCAGATGAGATCACAGCCTCTATCACAAGCTACACACATGGCTGGGTAAATGACCCTCTGCCAGCTGCCTCAGTAATTCAATTTATGTATGTTGAGTAGATGCTAATGGGACCCAGAGTTTTCCACTGACAAGACAGAAGGCAGTGCTTTGTAAATAAGCAGGTATCCAAAGGACAACAGAAAAACTCCAGGTTCAATTCTCTGACAATACCTTGATCATCAGTTGTTGTAAAAATGTGCTCTACAGATCAGCACCATTGGCATCATAGAGGAAAACTCCAGACTCAATTTACAGGTGATACATGGCTGTAAATTTGCCGTAAAAATTATGTTTTTATGACTATCCACGTAGATAGCCTAAATGAGTGTTTTTATTTATTGTTTTCTAACAAAACATACGATGCTAAAAACAGTAGGTTAGAATCCAATAGATTTTCTACTTATGAAAGTCACAAGTAAGTACTAACTGTCTTTATAGTGATATCTACTAGGAAAATGCCCACAGCACTGGGAGAGATGTCATTCCTGGTTTCTCCAAAGGTTTTTAGAACATACTCATTCTTTAACACACACACAAACACACACACACACACACACCCTCTTTTCCATCACTAATTGTGAGGATGTATGTGTGGAGGTGGGTAGAAAGGGGACTGAATGACTGTTTGCAAAAAAAATTTTAAAAAAACTTTAAAATAAATGTTTTTGTCTCTTTTTTCTTTTCCTTCCTTCCTTCCTTCCTTTTAAGCCTCAACTAAGTTTCAAGTTTGGTTCTGATGTGAAGAAAGGATGAAATCCCAGTTACGAACCACTCCCCCTCAGGTGCAGAATAAAGTTTCTTTTCATAATAAGCTAAAACTACATAAATTCAAAACAAATTGATGAGCCAAAATTAGCAATTATTTTTTAATCTTCCTGGCAGTTGGTCCCTTTGAGCATAATTTTCAAACCAATGTGCTGCAAATGCATTACGAGTGCCTTGATTCACTTAACCTTCAGGAGGCATACAGTTTGAAAGCAAATGTTCTACATTATTTCCACAAAAATCTACTTGGATGAAGCAATTTCTGTCATTTACTAGAAAAAAAAATCCCAAGTCAGAATCATACATGCCAAGAACTCAAGAGTTCATATTAATTTATTTTTCCCCAGGACATGGGGATTTTTTGGCAGACAGTTCAAAATCATGTGCTATAAGACAGAAAGAAAAACCATTATCCTATCAGCAAGCCTCACAATTCTCCTGTAGGCTGATGGTGACCAGCAAACTCTTGAGTGTTAAACTCAAGTGTGAAATTACTGAATTTCAAACATCATTGTTATGGATTATTCTTTTTATTCATGGAGCAATTTAAATCAAGAATTATTTATTCTTAAGACAAATACTCTACTGCTTGTTTCCTTCTGGCTAAAATCGGAAGTAACAAGACTTCGGATGTCTAGATACTGACAGAACAAATGGTTTTCATTTAGATCTATTTCTTAATCCCAGATCATGACTTAGGCATCATCATTTACTTCATTATTCTTTAACTGCCCTAAATCCATCCAGGAGGATCTTTGATTCTTTGAAATAGCATATCTCTGGGCTTCCACAGCTAAAGAGGATACCTGGGGAGTATTTTAAAAATCACTACTTTCCAGGCTTCGTTAGGAGAAAATACTGGAGTCGAGAGAAGGTATTACTCTTTGATAAGTAAATTTTGCTAATAGCATCATTTAAATTATTTAATGACTCCGCTGCATATAAAACACCTTCCCTTTGCCAAATCTTAGTTTCTTGAGGTGTCTTTTCATGGTAATGTGAGTGGGAGGAAAACAGAATTTTTCCAGGTTCGGAAATTTAAAGCCCACACAAAACCTCTCTTTAAGGGTGAAAGCACTGGCCATGCTCCGAAGGGAAGCCAGCTCCTTTCATCCAAGGGCTACCTGAGCCCTTTCTCCCTTTGCTCGGAGAAGGAATCCTAATTAAAGGGCCCAGAAATTAAATGCACCCGGGAAGGCAAAAGGATCCAGAATAAAAGCAGTCGCCAGGGTGCCTGGAGAAAAACACAACATCCATTTCACGTGTCTGTTAGGCACCATCAAGTTAGAACAAACTCCGGAGTCACACACAAGCTGTTTCTGACAAATGTGAACAGCCCCTACCTTCATCTCAATGACAGTCTGGAGAGCCTTCGTCTTGGCTGGCTCCGGCTGAAGTTGGCTCCTCCGGTGCAATTCCTGGGGAGGAACACGATAGAAATAAGCCCGCCGGTTCATCTTCCTGCCACACCATGGCCGTCACACGGTGCCACCCCACCCACCGGGCGCAGGGCCGCTGCGCACAGGCACAACCGCGCCAGCCACAGGTGCCACCCCCCCTCAGCATCCCTCCTGCCTGGAGCCCGAGCTCCGGGGAGAGGCTCCTGGCACGCGCGCTATTTCTGAGACTTCCATCAATAATTAATGTCAACTGTGACAAAGCCAGCAAGTAATTATAGTCCAAATACTGTTCAACACTGGGGCTGTTGCCCAGCCATCAGATCATAATTTACTCAATTACATTGCTCTGCGCTCCCGACACAAACACAGCAAGGAGACGGCAGAAAGAAAATGACTAACGTGTTTGCAAATCTGGTGCGCGCATGGCATTTTGCTACTGAGGTAAGTTTGAAATGAGCAATTTAAAACCTTTTCAGTACAACTGTGTCACTTTTTGGAGTGAAATGATCTGATGAAACCCTGTGAATCTCTTGCTTCCTAATTTACAGTTTCAGTACTTGTTCAAAATCACACGTGTGTGTGATGTGTTTACGCACCCGTGATGCCAAGAAATTAAAATCGGCATTAATATCAACAGTGCTAGAGGGGAGGCAGAAATGGTTAAAGCCAGATGTAGACTCAAGAACTTCCGGAATTGCAATTTACCATTGCATTAGGTAAAGAGCAAACAATATAATTGCAATTGTAAGCTTGAAGGCTCACTTTTTGCACACCTCTTCTCAAAAGGACAATTCTATTAAGACTTTAAAAGATTGTCTTGGCAGAAGAGATAGCAAGGTTTTTTCAGTTCGTGCTTTGATTTTCTTAATAATTATCAACAGTTTTGTGAAAGGAGCCAATGACAGGAGTAACCAAAAGTGCCCACACATGGTTATGCTGCTGATACAAGTTATCTAAGAAGTAAATTCCATTAAGAAGTATTTGACTTGTAAGTCACCTGTGGAGTAATTCCATAAGACTTATCTTCTTCCAGAAAAATCATTTAAAGTCAACATGGAGCAGTTTTAGGCCTTTATATTCCATTGGACCACAAACATTAAAAAAAAGAAACAGCAACCACAAAAAAACTTGGACATTGAAGAAAGAAGATCAGCATAATTTCTAGCTTTTTATAAGTACAAACATTGAAATTAACTCTACCTGCACCGCTACCATCTATTACCATTGTCATTTCATAAAGATAGAATAGATTGATGTAAAAATTGTCAGAAGAACCGAATTCCACAATAAAAGATAGTCGTTCCCAGGATAAGAAAACGGGTGACCTTTCGCCCATATCCTATGACACTGTTCTTAGTTGCCAGGGGCCCAAGAAGACCTGGTTATGGACCATCGTGCACGTGTCCGGGGACCAGAGCTGCGGAATCACAGTTATGGCTCTGAACTATAGCCGTGGGGGGAAGGGGGGGGCACATTTTCTTCTCAAAGTCATCACTAGCACAAATTAGCAAACCTGTGCAGAACTACTTCTCAACCTCCAATCTGAGAAGAATTGGAATAGAATTCGTCTTTCTTAATGATTCAAAATGGTCTCACATCAATTAGGACATTTTTTCCTCTAACATATCCCTGAAAGAGATGGATGAAGTATTACTGAATCCATTTTATGAACAGATAAACAGAAAGATTCTGTATCCTTTTGGAGTCCCTGGACTGCAATGATCTGGTAGCACAGGTCATTTTTAGGCTCCATGGTGATGGCTGAGATTTTCTGAAGGAATGGCCTTAAAAGCCGCAGTCCTTTATTGTGCATCTACAATGTCCCTGGCAATACTTGTCTCCTTCAAGCCTCAACACTACCGTATTAGGAATATAGCCTGTGTGGTGAGTCCTGTCGGCTGCTGGTAAACATTTAACAAACAGCACCCACCAGGGCCAGCTTCAAGCGACCCAAGTGGTGTCATTGAATGCAGAGTTTGAAGGAGTGGTGCTATAACACCCCATTGCATAGTATTTCCAGCATATGGACACAATAGATATAAGAACCTCAAGAGCATAAATAATAGTAAAATATAACAAAAATTAAGAAAATGTGAGTACTTAATACAAGTCCTTTATTCATGAGTTTAGATATTTAATTTGTAGCATAGGTTGTTAAAACAAGTTTCTAATATTCAGCTGTCATGGGCTAGTACAATCCAGTTCCAGCACACCACTGGGTGAATCAATAGTGCTTCAAACCTCCAGAAAAAGCTACCTAGCCCTAAACATTAATTCCAAGATAGCAAGAGATCACTAGACCAATAAAATCTCATAGATGAGAAAACAGAAAGTAAATCACTTGTGAGAATTGTTCCATAGTAAAGTGGTAGAAGAAATATATTTCACCAGTCACCAGTTCTGATACTGCTGTGAGTGGGGAGCTCTCCATGCCCCCCACTGAATGCCAGTGGAAGTGGGCTTCTTGCACTGTCACGAGAAAAGGAATGTTCTGAGACTCATATGGGAGAATGAGTGGCATTTATTGGCTTAAGTTTCCAAGGTCCCATGTCCCTGCATCCCACCAAGGAAAAAGTCCCATTTTGCTTTCAGCAGAGCTAGGATTAAAGCTGTTGCCCAGAGTTTCTGTTCCACATTTTCATGGTCCAATCCAGCATCAGGCTAATTTAGTATTCCCAGCTGCAGTCCATCAGTCCATTGCCTATGGGGTCCGCAGGCCCACATAGCTACAGAGAGAACACAGGCAGAAGCAAAGCCAGAGGAACAAGAGTGCCAAGAAAGCAAGCTCCTTCATCTGGAGATTATGTGTTCCCAAATTTTCATGAGCTTGCAGTGGCCCCACCCCCTTTGAACAATGATCTCTGTTCTAGGTTAGACTGACAGGCACCCTCCCGACATCATCCCAACTTTACAGCACATGCATCCATCTCCCCTTTGTCGGACCCCTTCCCCCAATGATTTTCAGAGGCTGGAACAGTGGTTCCCTGAGGAGTGTGAAGTTGCAGCTTCCTGGTGAAGATGCCCAGATGGTCATGCTTATAATGTCTGGCCTCCCTTTTGCTCATTTCCTATTATTAATAATTAGCTAATTACAATGGTAACAATACCATGTGGTACCAAAAGCATCTTAACAAAAAAAGATGAAAATGAAATTCATGATAATTTCATACCCTAGCCAATCCCAGTTCCAAAATAAAAATCGTAAGATAATTTGAGGAGAGGTTAAGCTTGTATAAAACAAATAAAAATAACCAAGAAGCAACAAAGCAACACAAAGAAAATAAAGCCCATCGGGTAAAAGCATGTGCTGTTATAATTTCTGCCAAGCACAAAAACATCTTTAAGGGCAAATATGCACTAACAAAGCTAAACTTGTAGCAACAGTTTTGTAAAAATGGAAACAGAATTCTCTTTGCTATAATTACACAAGTTCTGCTGTAATATAAACCAGCTCAGAATCCAGATTGGGCCCTTAGCCTCTGTGCCACTCCATAAAAAAATAAAATAACATCTCCAATTGCCAATGAATTATAATTTCTTTCTCAACCACACTACTTTTCAGTCAGTCCTAATTCCAAAGATGTCAGGTAAACGAAGACTGTAATCCACATGCAGACTTCATGTGCTGTCTGAAATTCCCACCTCAGACATCTCACCCATCTCTGAGATTTGGAAACCTTAAAATGCTCACTCTGACTGTAGCTGAGAGGACCAACTGTCCAAGGAAGATTTATGTCCCTCTTCATTAATGTAGAGCAACAATTTTCAACCTTTTCCATCTAATGGCACTCATAAACTAATTATAAAATTCTGCGGCACACCAAAAAATATATTTGTTGCCAATCTGACAAAAAAAATTGGTATAACTCTGATTCATTCACACTGGAAGGCTATTGTTGAGTTGGCTGTTGTCATTTTTTATGTGACAATCTAAGGGAAAGGAGGTCCATGCCCCTGACTAAATAGTCAGGTATTGCATGTTTTAAATATTTCTGAAGCACACCGGATGAAAATCGCTGGTGTAGAGTGGATGTTAGGAAGCTTCATCACCACCACCCTTGTATGGAGATGGGCCATGTGACTTACTCTGGCCAGTAGAAGGTGAGTAGAAATGAGAAACCCAATTTCCATAAAACCTCAAAGCCTGTCTTCAACTCACCCATTTTCCTGTCTGCTGGCTAGAAGTAAAGGACTCAAGACCCAAGAAGTTGGCAGAGCCCCAAGATAAAGGAGCCTGGGTTCCTGAAACGCCATCTGAAAAAGCTGCTGAGCACCCACATTGGATGATGGTACATGAAAAATAAACTTCAATTAAGTTTGCCTCTGCATTTACACAATTTATCTGCAGAGATCCCAGCTTCTCTCCCTTAACTACTGCAATAGCTACAAAGGGAAATAATGCCTAATTAGCCCTCCATTTTGTATTGCTTTTGAATCACAAATTGATTTTAATATGTGAGTGCTGGCCAAATTTTTCTAAAGAAACAGTAAGATAGTTGGTGCTCCAACTATCCCTAACCATCTGAAAGATGCACCCATTATGTACTGATCTTAAACAACTAAATAATTTTTCCAGGGCATCTGGTGGAGGTATGAGGTATGTACAACATTTAACTTACTCTGGTAGTTTTTAAATGACACTATTAAATCATCAAGAGCGGTGGTACTTATGGTTTTCTGGGTCACTGGTCTCTGTAAGAATCAGATGGAAGGTGTGGATTCTCTCCGGTAATGGGCACAAAAGCAGACACAAACAAAATGGTGTTCACCATTTTAGCTGGTCCACAGGGCCTGGTCTAGCACTTGAGAAATTGGTCTTTGAACCAGACTGCAGGCTAAAAACCACTTATTGAGAGGAAAGAGCACTGTACAGAGAGCTGGAAATCAGGACTCCACGGTTCCAGACTGAGACTTTGGGCACACACACCCCTCTCTGATCTGCAGAAGAAGGAACTTTATGAGTGGGTGCTATGGTCCTTCCAGCTCTGAGAACATCCAGATTTTTAACAGGCAGCTGATTCTGAAACGCTGATCTCCGGCTGGTATTTTTAGTCACACCCATTCTCAGTTTTAAAAGCAAAGTAAAAATAAAAGAAGAAAATTGGCAGCATCACAAGATTTAATATCTCACTCTAACCCTGATCCCCAGTTTATATATTTTCCTATAATTTCATGACGAGGTTGGCCTCAGCTGGTCTAAAACTGCCAGCTCCTCCAGGTGATCAACATGGAAATATACCCAGGACCCAGAATTTTGAGCGTGAAATCTCAGGTGGTTCCTCGGATGACATTTCTTGGCAGTTAATGGCATCTAGAGTCTAGTGAGTTGATGTGGATGGACGCTCACTTCCAAGATGAGCCCTGGCAGAATAATGTTCGCAGCATGCCATACAGAGGTGGGCCAACGTAGATTTACAGTTATAATACAAATAAATAACACAATAATTAATAAATAATAATACAAGAATACACTGTTTTGTGTAATCTCAACTGTAAACCTACATTTGCCCACCCTGTACACTTTCTTCAGTAGACCAAAAAAAATATCAAAATTTAACTTTCTGTCCAAAGGTAATTTACTATTTGTATCTGGCCTTTCCCTCTTACTTTTCTGGTAATCTGCTACCATGTAACAAACCACCCCCAAATGTAGAGGTGTCAAACCACCTCCATTTTATTAAGCTCATGAATTCGGGGTCAGGAATGGTTTGTCTCTACAGCGTGCTGTCAGGAGGCTGGAATACCTAGGACTTGTGGATCCACTTCCAAGATGGTTTCTTCACTCATTTGTTGGGTGCCTTGGCTGGAAAATGGCTTGAAGGCTTGGATTAGCTAGAATTGTCAACATGAGCATCTAAATATGGCTCTCCTGGTGGTCTGGGCTGTCTCACAGCATGGCAGGCTAGGGATAATCCAACGGCTTACATTTAGATATACAGACTCCAAAAGCAAGTGTTCCAGAAAATAAGCCAGAGACTGCGTGGCCTTTTATGACCCAACCTCAGAAGTCCCGTGACATCGCTTCTGCAGTGCTCTGTGGGTTGAAGCAGCCATCATCAGCCTGCTCAGATTCCAGGGAAGAGTGGCAAACAACTTGAAGCCATATATTAAAATTGCCACTGCTAAGGAACAAAACCAGTTGGAGAAACCAACAAGAAAGGAACACTATAATCCCAGACATTAACTCACATCGGTTTTAAGATATGGCAGATTCACATATTCAGATAATAATTTGATGCAGGGGTACAGGAAATATAGCCGTGAACCAGAAAAATATCCCAGCCCTCCTGGGTTTTTATTTCAAATTCCAATGGGAGAAAGGCACAATACTTTTAAAAAGGAGACCAAACTGGCTTGTCATTGTATTATAAAGAAAAATAAGCCAAGAAGATGGAACAGGACATGTTGGGGGGGTGGGGGGGTGATAATTTGGAATTTTTAAATAGGGTGATTAGCGAAAGCTTCAGAGGAAGGTGAGCAAGGAGCTAAAGGAAATGAGGGAACAGCAAATGCTTAAGTGCCTGCCTAGAACTGCATAAGGGGTGGGAAAGGAGTAAGTCAGAGACGTGCAGCGGTGGGGAGTGGTGGGAGGAGGGTTCCTACACTTGGAGTCCATTGTAAGAACGCTGGTTTTACCCTGAGAAAAATGGGAAGCCACTGGAAGGTTGTGAGCAACAAAAAAATGATAGGATACACTTTCTTAAATGATCCTTCCAGCTGCTGGACTGCAATGTGGTTTGGGGTGGGGGTGGGCTGGGTGGGAGAAGGAGAGAGGTGGTAAAGGCAGAACCACAGGGACTAGGGGGAAGCAACTGGAATAGCCCCAGCAAGGTATGATAGAACCTTGGACCAGGGTGACAGTGGAGGCAATGAGAAGGAGGTGAGTTTGGATATGTGTTGAAGGTGACACTGGCTTGACTTCCTACAAATTGCCCCACCCCCAAACCACATTGCAATCCAGCAACTAGAATGATCTTTTAAGAAAGTGTATCATATCACGTTTTTTGTTGCTCACAACCTTCCCGTGGCTTCCCATTTTTCTCAGGGTGAAACCAGTGTTCTTACAATGGATTCCAAGTGTAGGACCCTTCCTACAGATTGCCTACAGACTAAAGAAAGAGAAAAGCAAAGACTTCAAGGCTTCTAGTATAAACAGGAAGAATGGAGGTGGAATATAAAGACAGGAAAGACTGCGGAGGAGACGTAGGAGTTGTGGAAACCAGGAGTTTGGTTTTGCCTGTGTTAAGTTTGTGAGGCTATTAGACATCCAAGTGGAGCTGTTGAGTAGGAGGTTGAATAGGTGAATGTCTATTGAGGGAAGAAGAGGTGCAATTACAAATCTGACATCAGTGAATAGATAGCACTTAAAGCAGAGGGTCTAGATAAGATCAACTGGGGACTGAGCATAAAGAGAAGTCACAGGACTGAGCCCGGGCAAGCCAACATGAGGGGTAGGAAAAGTGGGGAGGGAGCAGCAAAGGAGACTGAAAAGGAATGGCCACTGAGGTAGGAGGAGAGCCAGGATTGTGGCGTCATGGAAATCAGGTGATGACAATGAGTCCAGGATCCACGAGTGACCACCTGATCAATTGCTGCTGAGAGGTTATAGGACAGAGCCAAAGGATTGACCACAGGACTTAGCAACATGCAGGTCATTAGTAACCTCAATAGTAACCCTGACTACAGTTTTGATGGACAGTATGAGTGAAAGCCTGACTGGAATGTGCTGTGGGAGAGGGGAGGAGAGAAGAGCCTCAGGCTACCATATTTCTGAAGATTTCACTGATTATTTCTTTTATCAAAACTCTGTAAGATTTGTATACCCACGTTCATAGCATTATCACAATAGCCAAAAGATGGAAGCCACTGAAATGTCCACCAACAGATGGGTGGGTAAACAAAATGTGGTATATAAATACAAAAGAACATTAGCCTTAAAAAGGAAGGAAATCCAAACACCTGCTACAATGTGAATGCACTTTGAGGGCATTATGCTTAGTGAAATAAAGCAGTTTCACAAAACACACTTAGTGTATAATCTCACTTATGTGAGGTATATTGAGTAGGCAAACTCATAGAAACAGAAAGTAGGATGGTGATTGCCAGGGACTGAGGCTTAGGGGGAGATGGCAAGTTATTTAATGGGCACAGAGTTTCATTTAGCAAGATGAAAAAGTTCTAGAGATTGGTTACACAACAATGTGAATATATGTGACATTACTGAGCTGCTGCATTTAAAAATGGTTAAGCTGGCAACTGTTATATTGTGTGTATTTTACCACAATTTAATTTTTTTAAAAAAACTGTAAACCTAACAGAAAGTGTTCAAGTTCCACAACTTTTTTCATCACCATTCTGTTAGAGAGAAACCATCCTCTTAAAGTTGGTGTCATTCCTCATGCATGTTTTTGTGCTCTTTTTACATATGTATGTCCTCGTAAATGGTATAAATCTAACAATAGAGTGCATTGTTTTTTACTTTACATAACTGCCAGGGGCCCATATTGCACTAAGCTTTTGCATTTTGGTTTTTACCTCAACAACATTTATGTTTTTAGAATTTATCTGTGTAAATAAGTGTTTCCTACTCTTCGTACTTCCACTACAAGCCATGTTACAATAAACCTCTCAGACACGGAAAAACACACACTCTGCTTTAGATATCTTTATACTTTTAAATTCACAAGAATTCTACTCTTTTTAGAAGAATCTGTTTCTTCTGTTTGGAACAACCCTCTACCCTCTTACCCTCTTTTGTCTACAGAGGTCAGTAAACTAAGCTCACAGGCCAGATCCAGCTACCATCTGTTTTGGTAAATACAGTTTTATTGAAATACTGCTTGCCCATTCATTTACTTGTCTATGGCTGCTTTCCTGCCACAATGGCAGAGTTGAATAATCTGACGGAGACCATGTCTTCGCATATGATCTTTTACAGAAAAAGCCGTCAGCCGTGGTAGAGACTGCCTCCAATACTCACCCTCGTTATCTCAGAGAAAGCACCAGTTCCTAATGCGGTAGTCAGAACTTTGTCCACACATTCTTTGACATTCCCTTTACAAGGTGAAGCCTAAATATCTTCTCCTTAACTGCGGCCTGGACTTAGTAACTTACTCCTAATAAACAGAATATGGTTGAAGTGACATGTGTGACCTCTGAGGCTTGGCCATGAAGAACATTATGGCTTCCTTCTTGGTCACATCCTTGGATTACTTGCTCTGGGGATTACTTGTGGGAAGCCGGCTGCCACACCATGAGGACACTCAGGCTGCCCTCTGGAGAGGCCCAACGGCGTGCAATTGAGGCTTCCCATGAACGGCCATGTGAATGAGCCATCGGGGAAGTGGATCTTCCAGACCCAGCCAAGCCTTCAGGTACCTGCAGCCCTGCCCAGCAGCTTCCCTGCAACCTCATGAGGGACTCTGGTCCAGAACCATCCAGATTAGTGACTCCCTCTTTCCTTACCCATGGAATCTATGCAATAATAAGCTATGAAGTATTTGTGGTACTTGGTTATGAAGCAGTAGGTTATAAATATGTCACAGAAAGGCTATGTTGACCCCCCAGACTAATCTACATGCCACACCCTCATATATGCTCATAGCATTGTGTATTCTCCTTCCTATTGTTGGGTCTGGCTGTAATTTTACAATGATTTATAAAATTAACGGATTCATGTCCATATTTACCATTGAGTGGTAAACTTCATGAGCACAGGGACTCTGTATGTCCATTATATTCCCAGTAACCAACATAGTACCTGCCAAGAATAAGTGCTCAATAAATATTGACTAATTGAATGATACAGTACAAATGACATTGTAATTATAATCCTGAAACTTCTATACCTTTTGACCAAAAGGAGTCTGATATGAAGGGTGATAATAGCTAAGGGTTACTTATACATTGCTAGGTTGTGGTAAGCACTCTTCTAAACACTTAATAAATATTAAATATAAATAGCATAATGAAGCTAGTAACTTGCCCAATCTACTGAATTACACTGCTGGGGATTATCCCAAGCAGTCTGGTTCCAAGGTCTCTGCTCCCAACCACCATGCTATACTGCCCATTTTCACCACTTGACTACCCAAAGGCACACCTCCATCAAGATCACAGGTGTGAGTCACTGGGAACAGCAACTAGAGCCACTGGAAGGTGGGCTTACCGGCCCCGTAGTGAGAAGCCAGGGGGTCTGAGCCAGGCAAAATTAGCATCTGCTAGAGTTCACAATTCAGGGTTTGTACACAGAACTCCTGGTTTGGTCTGAACAGCCCTGGAGTGGGCTGGGTTGGATTCCATTTCCCTTATTCTAGATAAGTGGCTTTAAAACTTCTATTTTAGCAGAAGTCTGTTTCATTCCCAAACAAAATTCTACATCACATACACACACATACACACACACACACTTACTTGATAAAATTAACTGAACATCTACTATGTCTCAGACGTGTAATAGGTCCTTTAGAGCAGGAGGAAATAAGACAGATTGGTCCCTGCCATCATAGGCTATCTGGTAGGAGAGGATCAGGAATATGTAAAAAAAGAAATTAAAAATTTCAAGTGTATACATATGATAAATGCTGTACAAACCACAGCAATAAATGGATGCTGAATGCTGAGGTGGAGGCAATGGGGAGGGGCAAGGACAGCCTGCTGAGCATGTGGGCAAACGCCTAATTCTCCCGTTCTGAACTGCAGTATCAATTAAGGGACTTTATTTTTTCCTGTTATCATCCCCTTAACTTTATTTTTTATTAAAGTATATTTGACATACAATATTATATTAGTTTCAGATGTAAAACATAGTGATCTGACATTTATATTCCTTAAAATGTGATCACCACAATAAGTCTAGTAACCATCTGTCACCATACAGGGTTATTACAAAAATATTGACTATTTTCCCTATGCTGTACATTACGTCCCAGTGACTTGTTTTTTATTATTATAACTGGAGGTTTGTACCTCTCATTCCCCTTCAGACAGGGAAGGAGCTTTCACTATCCCCACCCCCCTCCCCTCTGGCAGCCCTCAGTTTGTTCTCTGTATCTATGAGTCTGGTTCTGTTTCTGTTCTATTTGTTCGTTTTGTTTTTCTAGGTTCCCCATATAAGTGAAATCAGACAGTATCTGTCTTTCTCTGACTTATTTCACTTAACCCTTTAACTTTAATCTAGTGGTTGGGGAAGGCCTCCCAGAGAGTATGACATTCAAGCCAAGGTCCAAATAATGAGGCGGAGCTGGCCATACCAACAACGGCAGAGAGAGGGGTCCAGGGAGATGGAACAAAGAAGTGGGAAAGCATGGATCTGGTAAGATTAATGGGGGAGGAGGGGGAGGGAAGGCCTGGAGACCAACCACTCAGCCCACTGCAGAGACCCCTGAAGTACCTCCAGGGTCCTCAGAAAACCATATGAGAACCATCTTTCTGGGAGTCATACAGAGTTACAGACTCTAAAGCCGGATTAAAGAAAGTGACTGGATTTTCTTCCCCAGCTGCCCTCAAGGGCCACTCAACCATCATTCCATGTTCCTGGATCTTTACACACTTTTCCTCACGACCCTTTCTCTCTCGAAGCCTTGGAGAAGGTGTGGGAACGAAAGGGCATCGCAATCTCACAGCTCCAGCCAGAGGGCCCACTTTGAAGGTGCCAGCAGGGGGTGGCATATGAATCAGCAGCGTGTTCCTAGCACACCCCCATGGCCAGATGGCTGCACATCACAGCAGCAGAGGGCGGCTCCTACGCAGACGACTTCCCTGGCTGAAGACACACCACACTTTAGACCATGAGGGAACAAACACTCGGTAGTGTGGTGACATTTTTACCGAAAAGGGCACGGTCTTTCTTTTGCTGTCTTTTACCATCTGCAGTAAAACCTCGGAGAGTAAAATACTGAGGGTTCAGAGAAGGGGAGAGCTCCACAGGGATAAGCTGGTGCAGCATCTCACTCACAGCAGAAACTCCTCCATATCCCTGATGTGGGCACAGAGCTGAAGCTTGAACAAGTTCAGATCTGGAGGGTCACACCTCCACGAAGCAAAGCTGAGAGTTGGAAAGTTCTCCCCTTGACTCAAAATCTGCTCCCTCTAACTCTCCTCCAGTTGGTCTGCTGTTTCATTACCCAGAATTAAATAAGAACACTCACACTGGCCATTCATTGAAGCCTTGCTATGTCCTAAAAACATTGTGCTAAGTACTTGACATGAAATATCTCATCTAATCCTCACCCCAAACTTGGGAGGCAAGCACAAATCTTATCTCCACTTGTCATGAAGAAACCTAAACCCCAGGTCCCAGTGTAGAAGCAAGAGTAGTGGAATCTGAAGCCAGGTACTAGACCTGGAGGGGCTGTCTGAGTTGCTATTAGCCCCGCAGCACACGGCACACCCTCCAGCACAAGGCTGAAACAAGAGCGCCTAATACCCACTGCCAAGTACCTCTCTATGCCCGAGCCAGTTTAGGACCTCTCATGGGCTCTCTCACAGCCCTCATTCACAACGTCCTGAGGTCCTAGGGTTATCCTCATTTTACAGATGAGGAGACTGAGGTACAGTGAAGTGAAATGATTATGTGAAATGGATGGATGGATGGATGGATGGATGGATGGATGGATGGATGGATGGATGGATGGAATAAGTTGACATCATGGTCTCAAACTGAAGGCAGAACCCATTTCCTAAGAAGAAGCTGCATATCACCCTCCAATCTTTCCCCCACCAGAACTTCCCCAATGCCCCCCACTGCGGTCATACTCATCCATCCACACTCCCCAACAGTCCCAAGGCTGTCCCTTCTGGTACATTCCCTTCATTCACTGCAGTCTCTCAATGGCCCAGTTCAAATTCCATCTGCTGCAGAAGGCTGCACACAGGCACAGGCATACATGCACATGCACACACCCTTCTTCTCCTCCTACTCTTTGCCTTTATTTCCATTAGAATGCTGATAACAATCGCCAGCATTTTAGAGTAGTGTCCGTGTGCCAGGTACTATGCTAAATTATACATGTCTGTGTCCTTCAATCTTCACAGTTCTCTCCATTTCACAGGCAAGGAAACTGAGGAACTAAGTGGCCTAAGATAATACAGTTCAGATTTAATCGCTAGCCTGTGTGCTTAGCGATTATTACCCAGCTCTTTCCAATTTTATTCATGCAGGTCTATGTGTACATTTTCCATGGGGGCCCTTGGAGGGTGGGGCAGGATGTGGCATCCAATCCCTAACATATTCCACAGTGCCTGCCCACTGTTGACACTCTCCACCACTTGCTAAGCCTGCTTGACTTCCTTAAATTCCATCTGAGTTTAAAATGAGGTTAATATTTGTAATAGGACCTGGCACATGGTGAGTATGAAATAATATGCCTAAATAAATATATAAACAAACAAACAAACTTGTGAGAGATGCTGCACATAATCTCACTTATCTTCTGTCCCTTTCTGTCTACTCAGTGTTGTTCCAGGAGATTTAAGGCAATGTTTTACCCTATACTAACGCTCTGAGGGGCATATTATTATGCCCATTTAACAACTGAGAAAGCTTAGGATCAGGGAATTCATGAACCTTTGCTCAAGTCAACGAGCTAGGGAGCAGCTGAGACTATTTGAACTAAGGCCTCTCTGAATGCAAGAGACCATGCTTTTCTATTACATGGGGTTCAGGCTTGGGACCAGGCAGGAGTGGAGATCACTTCAAGGTGGACTTGATACTGTGTTACCTGAATCAGGTGCATTCCCTCCAATGAAAGGGGACATGGGGTCTTAACTTGGGGTAAAGCTGAGCCTGAAGAAGGTGACGCATTGGCCTCAGCAATGGCCCAGTGGGCAGTAAGAAAGCTCTGGAGGCTGTGATACAGGAAGACCCTAAACTTATACTCCAAGAAACACACCGGTTTGAGATTGAGTGTCAGATGGTGTTCTATAAGGTCTCCCCACTAAGCAGTACAGCCAAGGCCAGCAGCCACCTCCCAACAGAAGGGGCCCCAAGGGCAGGAGCATCCTTTGAGCTGCCTCTGCTTATTTATAAAACTACCCCATTTTGATTCTTCTCTGTGGATAATTGTTTACTTAATTTACAAAACTAGTATGTGATAAATTGGCACTCTAGATTAATGATGTCGAGGAAGAAATTCACTAATGTAGGGAAATAGTTACAATTACAAAGGTGTTTACATAGCAGTTTTAATTTTAAAAAATTATACACTATATGGAAAAAATATGATTGAAAAAATATATGTCAAAATGCTACCAGAGATTAGTTACAGGCAAGATCATGAGTAATTTTCATGTTTCTTTCTTGGGAATCTACACTTTCTAAATTGCCTAAAGGGAGCATGCATTAATCATAAAAATGCACACAGACTTGTCTTTTCTTTAAACTGCTAATGCATGAGCTCATTTTAATTGCAACAAGAACCCAGTGAGGTACTATTATTACCCCCATCGTGTAGTTTAGGAAACTGACGCTCAGACAGGATAAGTCACTTGCCCCAGGTCTCAAAACCTTGTGATGGTGCCGTCAGAATTTGAGCCAAACCCTGCAAACTCTGGGGCTCAGAAGGACAGCATGAAGAGAGTCATGGTAATAAAATAGCTGGGTCAAGGACAATTCCATACCTATGGTCTTACTGGACCTTCATAATTTTCTTGTGAATTAGACAGAGCCATGACCTTTATGCCAACTATGTAAACGAATAAACTGAGACTCAGGGAACTTAACTAGCTTGAGAAGATCACCCAACAAGGTAGCTATCCATTCTGGTAAAATTATTCATTGCCTAGGGTCTACAAGGCCCATAAGGTCCCTAAGAGCAAGTGAAGCATCTGTTTTGGTCATTGTAGCATGTAGCTACTCAACAAAGAGCAGGCACTCAAAAAAAAAGGATTTGTTTGAAGAACGAAAGAATAAATTTCAAAAAATATAGCATGTAGTAGGTGAAATGGTGTCCATTCCCCCTCAAAAAAGGTATGTCTCCTCAGGAGCTGCAAATGTCACTTTGTGTGGAAAAGGAGTCCTTGAAGATGTAATAAAATTAAGGATCTTGAGGGGACATCATTCTGGATTATTCAGCTGGATCCTAAATCCAATGTAAAGTGTTCTTGTAAGAGAAAGACAGGAGATTTGAGACAGACAGAAGAGGGGCAGACAGACACACAGAGACGGTGATGCAGAGATGCTGGCAGAGACTGCAAGGCATGCCACCAAAGCCAAGGAAGCAAAGAACAAATTCTCCCCTAAGGCCCCCGGAGGGAGTACGGTCCTGCCGATACCTTAATTGCAGACTTCTGACCTCCAGAACCACGAGAGAATAAATTTCTGTTCTTTTAAGCCCTCAAGTTTGTGAGAATTTGTTACAACAGTCCCAGGAAACTAATACACAGCACTACTAAGAGTTACACAAGTGTGGACCGCACTTTACAGTTTATAGCGCTTTCCTCAACATTTCTTTACCTGACCTCAGGGGAATGCAAGGTGACTTGACCCACATTTTCAGATCAGCACAATGAACAAGTAACTGGATTTCCCCAGGAACAGAGATAAATGTTGGGGCACAGTGGAGGTAAAGGGGTGGCCAATTCTCATGAGCTTTAAATGCTGGACTGAGTCACTTGAGCTTAGTTTCTGGGCCTCAGGAATCACAAAATCAGAAATACACTCATTGAAGATGAATCAGAAGGCAACCTGGAGGCTGGGGAGTTCAGGCAAGGCAGATCATCGGGCACTATTTCAATAACTGAGGACATGGGGGTTGCAGAGAAGGGAGGCCATGACCACGAGGAGGAGAGGGGCCACTTGAAGGATGACCAGGCCACACTGACGTGTCCAGAAAAATAACAACAGCTGCTGTTTAATGAACCCCTACGCTCAGCCAGGCCCCTCGCCATCCGCTGAAGGTCATTACTATGCTGTACTTCTAATCCTCACAAGGTAACCATTGTTCCCATTTTACAGTGTGAATCTGGAGATTAAGGAGCTCACCTGAGGCCACCCAGCTTGGAGCAGAGGAGGCCGGACTTGAACTGACACCTGACTTGGGTGCCCATGTGTCCCACTGCAAGGTGTGGCTACAGAGACAGTAGTTGGTAAGCAGTTTTGGGTGGAAGGGTCATACATTTTAAAAAATGCTCATCAAAGGAAACACCACTAAAAATGGCAGGCGGTTTTTATTCTTTTTTTTAAATAGTGCTTGTAAAAAAGTGAAATTTATCTGTAATCCCTGTATCAGAGACAACTGCTGTCAGCAATCTGGCATAAACATGCTTTCCAGATCTTTTCCCCATGTCTTTGTGCACATGCGTATATGGGGGGGTATATGTGTACATGTGTGTTCTCTTTAATTAAGACAATGCTATACATACTGCTGTATGCACTTAACATGAAATCATAATAATCTGGTCCTGTATGTGAACTTGATCAGCTGGGTGATGGTGGGTGAAGGAGTCCAAGGGGAGCAGTAAGAGGGTCCATCCCATGGGGAGGAGAATTTTATCACTAGGATTGTTTAGAAAAGGAGAGTATTGTGAATAAAAGTGCACCGATTTTTGTCTAGCTTATTGTTTCTAAACAATCCATACTGTTGTCATCTGTGCCTGGAGAATGTCACATCTACTGTCCTGCCTGCTTTGGCAAGCAATGGCACTAGGGAAATGGTGCTTGGGTGGGTGGGGGCAGAAGATGGGGGCGGGTCTCAGAGACATGGACAGCTCACTGGCTGGGCGACACAATGGAAGTTTCACACCATGATCGTGTTAGAGAAATAAGAAAACCGTCCCTGCTTCCTCCTCACAGAGATCTTGAGAAAACATACGAGGCAATACCCACCACATCTCCTGTGATCTTAAAAGGAAAAGTACCAGAAAAGGTAAATTTTAAGTATCTGAAAAATATAGCCCCATCTTCAATAGAGTCCAGACAACCATACCCATAGTCGGGCGGTTCCCCTCTAAACTCACTGCTCAGTAACAGGGCAGATGACTTCCTTTTCTTTTCTTTTCTTTCTTTTTTTTTAAAAAAACATATCAAAGACCAAAATTTCTTGAGATGAGTTATTAAGAAGATATAAGGGAAATTAAATAAAGTGCTCTCAAAACAATCAAGCTGTCCACAAAGATACGATTGGAGCTCAGCTTCTGAAAACTGTAACGGTATAATTTTCCTGTTGGCCATTCCCTTGAAATAATAATTGAACTGGCAAGTCCATTCCTCATAAACACTTTCATCATCTGGGCTTGACAAGGCCTAGCTGCTGAGCCACAGATAAAAGTTTCTTCAAGATAGTAAATCATGAGCCATATGTCAGAAATTACCCTTGCTCCCCTCTGAGTTGGGACTGTACCCCGCTTTGTCCTTTCCAAAACAGTGGAAGGGTTTTTGGCAGCCAGACTCCCATTAGAATCCCTGGAATAACACTGCTAATCCCCAACATGACACTTTGAAGGCTTCGGAGTCATGTTTCACAACAGTATTTTCATAGTGTCCATAGAGACCATGTTTATAAAAACAGATTCAAAACAATAAAAAAAAATAAAAAAAAAAAACTGAAAACTGAGCTCCAACCACTTCAGGTGTGAGGAAAGCCCTAGGTGTTGGCTATGCCTGTGCCTGAGACAGGCATGGTCATGAGAGACAGTAAAATGTCACTATGGAGAGCCATTCTCCACACTCCATAGTCCTCTGTGTACACACATGCAGCCCAACCACCAGGGGGCGCTGATCAAAGCCACGTGTTTCAGTGGCTACAACAGGCTACACCCTCAGCAGAAACCCAGATTATTTGTGACCTCTTTAAAAACCACTAAGACAATATTTAACCAAAGTACATACATTTTGCTATCAGCAAAGATATAAGGTTAAGAATATGCTCTATTCACAATATATTAGTTCTCATAGAACAATTTCTTCTTTACACCACTGGGAACACAAAGTCTTAGTATGTTTCTACAGAATTCCTCCTTTCTTCAGAAGCCTGTTCTCTGGACCACTTTCAGAAAAGATGCTTTATTAAGATGCTTGACTCCTTGAGTAACAAATGTTGCCATTAACTCAGAGTCAAACTGCAGAAACATAACTTCTTCCAATGCCTGGATCAAAATAGTTATCAGAACGTTGGTTTGGCCAGCTTTGTATTCCACCATTAGGCAGAATACCACAGGCCATCTGAGTGGGGCAGAGGGTCTTTAGCCTGCTGGCAATATCCGACGTTGGCAGTCACTATTCCTAACAACCACATGTAACAAAGAACATCCTAGGGCAAAAACCCCATTTGTACTTTGAAAGCCTCAAGTTACCTTATCCGTGAATTGCAGAGAATTTTAGGGGCATAAAAATGACTCATATTGAGGATGAAAACTGGTTTCTCTTAATTATCCAAAACACATTAAATATACAAAATCAGATTATGATTTTGTGTCTGTATAAAGCCTCCTGAAATGTCCTAATTGAGGAACTTGCATGAAATTGCAGTGATCTAGAGCAAAGGACAGTTGGTAACCATAAATACAGACTCCTGAGTCTCCAAACTCAAGCTCTTAAGAGACAATCAAGTCTATGCTATTAATTGTTTTTGAAAAACAAATTGCATTCCACAACCACTGACATTGAAATCACATATCCTTGGTCCAAAGAACCTTGAGTCTTCGAGCTAAGACAGATTTTGGGTAAAAGACAAATTGGTATTGCACCTGGGCTCATATTTCCTGGAAGACAGTGTAGAAGTTTCTTTGTGCAGGTGAAACCTAAACCTTTTAGGGGAAACATTTCTGCCCATTACCAGCTGATCAGAGCCCATCAAGAATGGGATCATCCAGCATCTCCTTCTTGGCTTGATTAAACTATAATTAAGTACCTGAGAGAAAGACAGAGGCCTGCCAGCCTCTGACCCTAAAGTAACTCTAAGAGTCATCTGTGGAAGCTGGAAAGAGACAGCTTTTTCTGGTCACTTTTGTAGTTTTTGACCTCTGGCTGAAAAGGAGTACAATTAAGTCCTACCCATCCTAATTATGACAAAAGGGAAAATTATTTCTTACTTGAGAAACACCCAATTATCAAGCTATAGTATACTAATTAAATATAATTTTACATTATTTTCTTTAAAATCTGCATCAAGCCTTTTTTAAATGACTTAATAAAGTATCAACCGCAAATGTTCCAGATCTGATGAAAAGGCACATTCCCCTACCTATATTGTGCATATGACAGATCATGGATTGAGCACTCCCTGAATCATCCCAATTACTTCTTGACTATTCTTCCTAAAAGAAGTATATTAAAACCACAAAACACAGAGGACAAACTGAAACCTTGGGAACAGGAGTTATAATACTTACAGTGAGCTTGGGAAGTGCTAAGTAATTGCCATCTCCTAATAAGCTCATAGACTAACCCAAAGAACAAGCTTGTGTAAATGACCCAATGGGAGATATTTTTAATGCCCCGGTGAAACACAATACAGCCTTGAGTGTGCTAATCAGATTGCTCCAAGTCCCATGAGGACGGGGTGGTTTGCCTTGCTCACACCACTTACCCCACCTCCCAGCATGGGCCTGGCAGAGAGTAGGTACTCAAAACGTATTTGTGGACTGGATGCATGATTTAATTTTCCTTTTGCTCTGCTATCTCTATTTAAGTTCTCATTTTTTTAAGAGACACACACAGGCCCTGGCTGGGTAGCTCAGGTGGTTAGAGCATTGTCCTGATAAGCCACGGTTTTGAGTTTGATCCCCAGTCAGGGCACATACCAGAAGCAACCAACGAATGCATGAATAACTGGAACAACGAATCTATGAGGCAGTCTCTCTGTCTCCCTCTCTCTCTAAAATCAATACATTAACTAAAAAAGATACACACAAACATTTGAAATTAGTTTCCCTGAAGTTTTTTATGTGACATATATATTTAATTAGATACATATTTAGAAAGCATTGAAAAATCTTCCTTTCACATCAATAAAGACATAACATTGCCCCCAACAGAGTCACTTATACTCAGCATGAAAGGGTTTTCTGAAGAATGCTGTGTGTGTGTGTGTGTTTCATTATGAAGCCACAAAGTTGGATTCAGGTTGTCTTTGAATTCTGTTTCTTCAAAAGTATTTTCACATAAACCCTTTTAACACTCCATAAAACTCTGCCCTTTCTTAACAGAGCTGCATGTCCTATGTAGAATCGCCATTTCTTTGAAAGAAACACAAAAATGCCCAGACCCATCCTTAGAATCTACCACCTATGCATCAACATCTCCTTCACCAAAGGAATTAGCAGAGAACGTGCCAGCCAGGTTTTGTCTGCCCTCCGGTTTTATTTTCCAGGCCACAGACAACTGCATATTTGATTAGAGCATGCAGGAGTCTGTACTCGCAATTGTGGGTGACAATACCTAAGACTGCCACAGAAATGGTCCTCATAAAGCCCATCTCCAAATTGTTGTCCCCAAGTCCAAGATACTCCCTTAGGAAAGGCGAGTATCTTTTTATAATTTGAGTCACTGGGGTACATTGCATTCTGACAGGACCCCAACTACTCCAGCATTTGATTAATGTCTGTCCAAACTCTTGACCAGTAGCAAGACCCTTGGTAACCCAGCTAACCACCTAACAATTCACATCATCAAGGCCCATTATCTTTTATAATGTTGATTCTTGGTATCCAAGGGCTGTGGCTTAGACAGACTATTTAAAGGCATTAAAAGAACAACAGCTTTGCCAGTTGTGGGCATGGTCACCAAAACTACCATCAGGTCACAAGGCCAGATGCATCAGATGCCAGGAACAAAATTAAGAGCGAGGGAACACCCAATGAAGAAAACAAATCCACTGGTGTGCCCGACGGAGAACAGCAAATCCCATGGGCATGGAGAATCTATAGCTGGTAATACAGATGGTGGTACCCCAAGTTCTTTGCCTAACTCTATTTATAATTGATCTCTTAAATTTCATCTCCTTTCTTGTCAAATTTTATCTTGAAAAAGGTTTAAAATTTTTAAATCTTAGACAAATTTTATCTCCTTTTTTTCCAGCCATACGACTCAACTCTACAGAAATCACATATGGAGTTTCTTAAAGCAACTGCCACTCACTGCTGTTCTTTTAACTTAACCTGTGACTATAAGCTCATTCTGGAATAGGCATCACTGTTGAGCTCTCTCTACTTGTCAGGCACTGCTAAGGATTTTGCCTATATTATTTAATCTTGTAACAATAATTTCTGTTTTACAAATGGGGAACAGGGTCAAGAAACACTAAATAACTCTCTAAAAGTCACACAGCCAGAAAGAGGGAGATCAGTGTTGAAACCCAAGTCTCTCTGTCACCAAGATTCAGGTTTTCAACCAGGACACTATACCACCCCCAAAGCTTTGGTTCTTAGAATTTATACCAGATGTTCTCAACTAGAAGTTTTCAACTTTTCCAAGGATTAAGAGACCTCTCCAAAGATAAAACAACATTCATAAGTTAACACATAATGAGGAACTTAGCACAGAGTCTGATACATACTAAACACCCAAGAAATATTAGATGTGTTATCATCATTAGCACTGTTATGAAGAACCTCAGGATAGTAACTATACTTTGAGGATACAGCAATGATGATGCTAATGAATGCATTCATTTCCTATCCATTATAACAGCATCCACATTCATTTGAAAAAAAAGTACTGTAATATATACAGGGTGTCGCAAAAAATGTATACATTCTTTAAAAGTTGATAGCTCAATTGATGGTTCTTTCTTTTCAGATTTAACTCATTGGAATTAATAATGGAAGCCAAAGTATGTATACATTTTTTTGGGACACCCTGTATAAATATGATATGATTTACTGAGTATAAGAAAATACTTAATAGCACATACAGGGTGTGGCAAAAGTAGGTTTACACTGTTTATATGGAAAATAATACAATAATTAATAAATACTAATACAAGATCAAACTGTTTCACCTACTCACAAATGTAAACCTACTTTTGCCCCACCCCGTATATATATGCAGATCGTGTAACACAAAAAAATGTACATATGCACAGGTACACACACACACACACCAGACTCAGAACTCCTCTTGAGGTCTCAACTTTTCACTGAGTGGTATACCTGAATCCTCTAGTGTTCCTCTTCCTCCCATTCATGGAGGTATTCTTTACCTCCAAAGACTCCCTAAATGGACTTTCATATCATGATGTCTTTACTTAATTTCACCACTTTTAACATATCTTATTGTTTGCCTAGGCTGGATGCAAGTAGATGCAATGTAGCTAGATAAGTCAGCCTATAAAGCCTTAAATATAATAATTTCTCTCCTATACCAATAGTAACTCAATTGAACAATCAGAAAAGTTGGATGGAGATAAACAAAATGAAGGGTAGCTTCAAGGAGGGAAGTAAAGCATTTAGATGGTGAGAAATAGCAAATAGGATTATCATCAGCTGCTGCTCTCCAGATTACCAGAAAACCTTGAATTGTTTGGTATGGGCATCTCTATGACAATAAAATGTATATTACACTCAACACTAGGGATTATTTTAATAAGATTTCCCTAATTATAAGAGTAATATATGTTATTTTTGAAAATAAAAAGAGTACATAGTAGTTTAGAAAAAAGGTAATCACTATATCTCTATCCACACATAATAACTATTAACATTTTTCTGTACTTCCACCAACCTCTTATCTATGTATTTATTTATTTTCAAACTATTTATACGTCTGTTTATATTTCTGTAGTTATTCATAAAGTAAAGCTGAATTATAAGCTAATATTATATTCTGTCTTTTTCATTTAGCATTATTCCCTAAGGTATCTCCCATTAACTATTCTTTGAAAACATTATATGTAATGGCATTAGAATATTCCATCTCGGCCTGGCCAGTGTGGCTCAGGGGTTGAGTGTCAACCCATGAACCAAGAGGTCACCAGTTCAATTCCCAGTGAGGGCACATGCCCAGGTTTCAGGCTCGATCCCCAGTAGGGGGTGTGCAGGAGGCAGCCAATCAATGTTTCTATTTCTCTATTCCTCTCCCTTCCTCCCTCCAAAAAAATCAATTAAAACATATTAAAAAATATTCCACCTCATAGGCTTAAAAGGATGTTAAAGATCACAAATACCTTTGACTTACATTTAGAAATTTGAACATAGGGTTGGGAGAAGGTAAATTTTTTCAAAGCAAAAAAGCTTTTAAAAATTATTTTTATGGGGTTCAGTTACTTGGTAAACAGCAAACAAAAGGATACATCACAACCCAGGCACCATGAGACTTAGGGACATATCTGTCTTATCCACACCATATCTTCAGGGCCTAAAAGAGTCCCTGACACAATAAGTATTTATTTCAAGGGAGGGGATGGGCATTCGAGTTTGGGGTTTCTAGAACACTCAGTTCCTCAGTGACTGTGAGGCTCCTCCAGATGCCATGGAGATGAAGAAGTGAAGGGCTTGCACACATAATTGTATTTTATTGTCTCGTAGATGGCATTTTTACCAAGTGTAAACTGCTTCCATTTTGCAAGCATGCAAACTAGCTGACAACACAGCCAAGTCAATTGCGGTAATTTCATCCCCAAAATGCACAAGGGTTTATGCGATCCCACTATGTGGGAATAAACTGACGCATCTTCAGGCACATCACTTTTGAGCAGGGTAGAATTTCCATGATTCATCCTATCAAATCATAAAGATGTCAGGGAAACTGCCACAAATGGATCATTAATTGTTGCCAGGAATACTAAGTTCATTCTTTTTGACTGAAAAGACAGTAATTCCAAAATTCATAGAGAGATTCTGAACAAGTATTTTAAAATGAGACTTTTGCCCATGATTTAAACAAAGATAATTCTACCAAGTCCTGTTTCAGTCAACAGGTCAGGAATTCAGGACGTCTCCTCATTTTACCCACACTTGTCTTCAACTGTAGTTTTAAAGCACTGCTGCACTATAGTTTATCATGTTTTAGATGTAACAACAAGCTGTGCTAGGATGTTATAAATCCCCAACGCTCAGAGCAGCTCACAAGAAACAGCAACCAACGCCCCAGGAAGGCGCATTTGTGTTCTTCATACTTAATTTCTGTCTTGTCCCTAGGCTGTGGCCAGGGCCTAGACAACTTTTCAGAATTTGACTCAGTGACAAAGGATGCCTTAGTGCCTCATCAGAATGGGCAGACAATAGTAGATTCTAAGCTCACCAGCAGGAAAGAGAGTGTGAGGTGTAGGAAAGTGTAGCTGGGCTAGGGGTATGGAGTGAGGGGCTGCTCTACAGGTAACGTGCACATCCATCAGATAAAACAAAGAACTTGGATGTTAAAAACACAATGGGCCCCTCTGCAAAACTGAAGCTGCCAGGGAAGCCAGGGGTAAGAACAGGCACGCAAGAAAACTGCAGGGTGGCCACTGCCTTAGGAATTCGGGCACAGAAAATGGGGAGCATGGTGATGGATCTGAGTCCCAGAGTCCACTCTCACCCTCCATCCAGTTTCCACAGAGCAGCCATGGGGTCGAATCTCATCACTCCTGCTCCAGCTGGTTTTGCTCAGTGGTTAGAGAGTCAGCCCACGAACTAAAGGTCCCAGATTTGATTCTGGCCAAGGGCAGGTACCTCGGTTGCAGGCCCACGCAGGAGACAACCAATTGGTGTGTCTCTCTCACATCGATGTTTCTCTCTCTCTCTCCCTTATACTCTCTCTGAAAAGCAATGGAAAAAATATCCTCGAGTGAGGATTTAAAAAACATAAATAAATAAAATCTGATCACTCCTTTCCTCTGCTTAAACCCCTCATTGCCTAATGGGTCAAATTCAAGCACCTTAAGGCAGCATTCCAGGCCTTCTGCCTTACTGCCCAGCCTCCCTCCCTCACCAGCTTCAGAACTCAACTGAGTTCGGCTCCTGGAGATCAGCTTTCACCCCCTTCCCTGTCTCCAGTCTTCACCCCTGCTTGGCATCCCTCCTATGCACTTCCCTCTGCCTGGCCTGCTTCTGGGCTCTATTCACGTCCCCAAGATGCCTTGCTTAACCTCCCAGACTGGTTGTGGTCTCCTCATATACAGTGCACTTCTCCTCTCTTTCACTCCTCACTCTGGAAATTTCCTTTGAGGTGCCTTTTAGACAGTCAATTCCATGAAGGCGTAGAACACTTCTGCCGATTCATCGCTCTATTTCCAGTTCCTAGCAGAGTATGCCACACATAATCAGCACTCAGTAAATACTCATCAAAAAGGTGAACAAATAAACTTTCAAAGGGACTCAGAAGGAAGACTGCTGCGCCTTGCCTGGTGCAGGAGCCCCAAAGTCCTCTAATAGGCAGAGACAAAATGAGGGTTTATCTGGGGGCCCAGGCCCATCTTGGCTGCTGACTCTTACTGTAACTGAATGGTGTCAATAATCCCATGTATTTTCTCCCTCATTTTTAACCTATACACAACCACCAGTTCTAGACGTCAGAGAATTCTCAAGAAAGCTGACCATGAAAAATGCAACTGACATTTCCATAAAGGAACGGCATTAGGTACATTCAGACAGAGCAGCACTGAGCTGAAGGGGAATATACTTCCCTTCTTACTTCACTCTGGACAACATACTACAGCATTAAAAATATATACTTTAAACACAAATAAATCCCAAGGACTAACTTTAAGAGTACTTTTACAATCAACAGACATTTTCCCAATATTATCAGTGGGACATCTGTAAACACTACTGTAGTAAATTAAATTGCAAATAAAGTTCCTGATCTTGTATCTTTCTCCTAATTACCTGACAATGGTTTTCTTTTGTGCAAGAGTGAACTGCCTGGGGCCTGATAAATCAGACATATAAGAAGAGAGCTTGGCAAGGGATTCTAGTCAGTTGCCATGGAGATGTGCAATTGTGGTGTTTCCTTTAATAAAAGTTATTATCCATGGGAAAAATAATTTGTTGAGTCTATCTAATTGAAAGGAAGGGAACATGCCAAAAATGGTACATTTTAATATTTATGATTCAAAATCTGTTTTTAAGCCTGGAAAATGCATATATAATAAGGCTCAATGGTTTTTACATGATTTAATTACTGCCTCATGGCACATTCGTGAGGGATGCTGCAGAGGTGTGCTTCGTGCTAAGTATCACGTTCTATGCTCTAAAATGAAGAATCCATCCACACTGTGGGTGTGGGCCTTACCTTGAGCTTCAGTTACACTATCAGGCATTCCTTAGGAAATTTCACATCTGAAGACTCAAAACTGAATTAAACTAAATAAACTGTCAAGGCCAGAGATCTCCATTAATGAAGAAATCTTGGATAACCCTCTGTGCCTTTTCAGTAAATGGTGTTTTGTTTATAGCTAATCTTTCAGATTTGCATGTTATAAAAACTGTAACATCAACATGCAAATTATTTGGCCAACTTAAGTCATCCTTGATATTAAATTAGCATCTAATGGAAGACATCTTGTACCCATATTTGGGCATCTAAAATACAAGAACTTTACATACTGATGCTTTCATCTCACAGCAGCCCTAAGAATTAGGCATTCCTAGCTCCATCTTACAGCAGTTGGAACTGAAACACCAAAAGTTTAACCTATGTATTCTCAACAGGCCGGAATCATCACCAAAGGGGAAATTGATTCTGATGTGATAAGAAAACCTTAGATACTACAATGGTTGGTAGTCCTTCAAAGCCCAACCCTACCCCTATAAAATTGTATTGCCTAGAATTTAATTTCTCCTATTAGAGGAAACTTAAATTAAATTTTTCTTCTTAGGTGAGGTAATAATAAATAAGGTTGAGAAAAACTGGCCTAACCTCTAGTACAGGATGGATCCATTTACTTATTTACTGATATTTAGGGGATGTCTATGGGCTAGGCATTGTGTAGGGGCTAGGTAAACAGTGGTGAACAAAACAGACATGGACACTGAGGTTCCCAACACTTACAGCCCTAAGGGAGATACACATATACCAGGGAGCCACACATATACCAGGGAGCCACACATATACCATTTATATCTCCCATTCCAAACCGTGGAGAGTGCTCTGATAGAAAAATGGGGCGCTGTGAACATGAAAGGTCAAAAACTATCTCTTTACAGAAGTGACTTCAGGCTGGACCTAAAGGGCAAGAAAGCTCAAGTGCAGCAAAGAACAGCAAGAAACAGCGCTGGGCTTAGAGAACCAGCCAGAAAGACCATGATGCCTTGAGAACACGGAGGTAAAAGAGGCTGTGCTTCCTGATCTGAGGCACTTAAATAGCTCAGTGGTGTCAAAGAGTGTGGGCTCCAGGTTCGAATCAGAACTTCACTGCTGGAAATCTTGGGCAACTCATTTTACCATTTTTGCCTCCATTCTGGCCATTGAAAAATAAGGATACCATTGCCCACACATGAGGATTAAAATGAAAAGTGCCTGACATAAGCTAAAAGCATAAAATATTGGCTGTTTATTATGATTATTTATTATTAATATAACAAATAAAGGCAGACTCCTCTGGAGGGCACAAAGAACAAAACTGTGCCTGGCCTCAGTGTGCAGGTACTAGAGGTTACTTACATCCTACTTCCTGCAGTACCTTAATTGTGATTATGCAACTTTCTGCAGAGAAGACTAGCTACAAACACACACAGGGACTTTCTAATCATGGTCATTTCCTTAATTAGGCACTCTCCCCAGGTCTTACTATATCATGCCATTCTGTATTTTCCAACATAGTAATTCCATGAAATGTGCTATGAAAAACAGGTTGCCTGGACAAATAGGTTTGGAGACAGTGTCTACAATGTAGGAGAGTGGAGTTGGGTTGCAAGCCAGAAATTGCCTGATTGAGGGGGAAACATATTAAGAAGTCAGAGGTCATATCACAGGATCACTGGGAGGGTTGAAGAACCAGGCTGGGAAGCCTCAAAGCTAGGATCACAACCCAAAGCACCAACACTGCACTTGGCATGGCTGCCCCAACCATCACTACTGCACACTGACCACTGCAATTGCCCCTAGAGCCTGGACCTTCAGACTTCACCACTGTCACAGATCACATCACTAGCTCCTGTTCAAATTCTAGACTAATGCATCTGACTGGCTGAGTCAAGGTTGCATGCTGGAGGGATGGTTGCATGGGAATTTGGAAAGTAAGTGTCTGATATTTTCCATTTCTTTGAAGGAGTCAAGTTCTGCTTCCTATCAAGACTCCTAAGGTAAAGAATTCCCTCCACTTAATATAGAAAGGATTATGATGCTAAGAGCAAGGAAAAAAAAGATGAATATCTACTATAACAACATGCTCTAAACGTTTTTTTATCAGGACTCTTATCAACAAAAGTAATTGAGCATGCACTCTTAATATATCTACATGGATTTATAAATTAAGTACATGTAATATTCTAATACTATGCTAGATGGAGCAACCTGTTGGAAGTCATCCACATAAATATCTGTTAGAGACACACAGTGAAGAAAGAAACTTCAAATTTCATAATTTAATTTGACGATTTGGCAGCTGTCACTAAGATTCTCTTCTGTTCTCTAATTTTTGTCAGACTAACATTAGGTGCTGACTAAGCATTCGCAAGTAAATGTCAGTAACACAGAGCCACCCACTTCTGCAGAACTGGAAAGTGAATTCTAAAAATGTTATACTGCTGGCTTTGGTTACAGAAGTCAAGGGATGTCATTTCAGAGCCCAACAAAAATGTTATCAGCTCATCAAAAAACAACAATGATGACTCTTATTTACTGAGGACCTACTGTGCAGCATACCCTGGAAAACAGTGAGTGCTTTGAATGGAGTTCTGCTCAGCTGTTTTGCAACCTCCTACAGAAGAGAAAACCAAGGGCCATATAGGTAAAGTCTTGTCCAAAGCCACACTCAATTCCAAGGCATGCTACCTACTTCCACGGAAAAATCCTGCCATTTTTGCACAAAATCTAAGAAGCAATTCAAAATTCCTAAAACAATCTGTACAACAGGACAATGAGAAGCTCTAACACAAGAAGTTATGATGAATCATGGAGAAGGTTTAGACAAATTACTCACTGGTTTAAGGAGAGATGCCATTTGACTGTCATTTACTGTTAAGAGTATATTAAAATGTTTTTAGTAATCAAAGATGATGTTACTAACAACCCATCATGGGACTCCAGAGGCTAAAAAGATATGAAGGGTGCTGAAAAAAAATTCTGTGCTGGGAATGGTAGATAATACAAAAGGTATCCTAGGGCATAGCAGATTATGGTCATAGGTTATATTCTCTGTTTTCATATGTGTGAGAAATGGTCACAATATATAGTTTGAATCCAGGGACCTGAGCTCTCTTAGCACCAGCCATATCACATTTTTCTCTTTCCCTGACTTTTTGCAGATGATGCCACTCTGCATGGAACAACACGAATATGCTATCAGCAGTGGCACCACCTGATCCCTCTACCATCCATTGGCCAACTGCAGTTCTCCCTCAATTCTCAGCTGCAACAACTGTTTAAAAGAAGGTTACGTACTTCTTATAACACTCCCCATATGCTCTCTCCCTCCCTTTTCTGAACCATCACAACACTTTTAGCTACTTACCTAGTTTTTGGGTCCCTTGGAACAGGTCAGAGGACAGGCATCATGCCAAACTTCTTCAACAATGAATTCTCTACACCTAACTCATAGTAAAGACTCAACAATATTTAAGAGATAAATGACTGACTGACTGACTGACTGACTGACTGACTGAATGAATGAATGAATGAATGAATGAATGAATGAATGAATAGCTGCTATTGCTAGATACAAAATGCATCAGTCACATTATTTCTATGGTTCAAATAACCATACAAAAGCCCCCGGTCATAACATGTCAAATGGGAGGGAAAAATAACAGACCTATATACAGACTCATTCAAGCCCAACCAAGCTTCAGGCAATGCCCAGACCTTTCCTCAGTCTTGGGAATTGGTTCCCAGAACAAGTTGGCTTCTGATGGAGACTATCGAACTTTTCCTCTCTCTAAATCTTCCCAGTGCACACCCATCTCCCAGATGGGTGCCTTCTGTCATGCCAGGAGTGAGGACACACACTGCACCATCACAGACTGAGCTGAGAGAAAGGAATTTAACCAGTTCCCTCCCACATCGAAGGCAGCAGTCTATGTCCATCGACAAACGGGGCTCTGTGGGATCTGGACTGTCCTCACCTCTTCATTTTTCAAAAAAATCTGTGTGTCTAAAATGAAAATTTTGGACACCAGAACTAGCGCATCTGAGTAGGTCAACATGAACGATCCCACTGGAGGAGATTCATTTGCTGGGAGTGTGAGACTTGTCAGCACTGTGGTGGGACCCCTATTAACCACTGTGCCCATTTCACACAACACCAAGTGAATTATGCTTCTTATTTGGAAAAGCATTTTCCCAAAAACCAAGACGGCATACAAATTGAAGGCAACATATGCTAGGAACTGGCAACCATGTTTGTCAAATAGAGAGGGGACAAATTAATAGAGGAACAACAGACTCAAGGGCTACCAAAGAAAAGTACCTGAAGAACGACAACCAACAGTTGACTTGGCAGGATAATCACACTATTTCTGCTGACATTTTAGCCCTGCAATTTATGTAACTCTCCCCTTTTTCAATTCACTGCTTCTCGGCACCTGCACCTTAGCTACTGAAGCTCTCTTTGGTATCTCTCCATAGTAACTAATCATGTGCCAGCCCTGGTGGTCAACCAGAGGGTGGACACTTTTCCAAAGGGTCCTTACTCCTTGAGTGACCATTTCCATGTTAAAATGCATTTGCAATTTCCTCTCCACCAAATACGTTTTTTTAAGTATTCTACAGCACATCATCTCTGACAGTTAAAAGCTGCCAACTATACATGTTATTTCACTCACATCTTTCTGTTATATTGTTAGATAACTTTAAATCAATAATATGTAAAGAGATGTCCGTAGCCACTTAGAACATGAAGAACAGAAAGTGCTACATAGATTTAAAGTTTTTGTAGGATCACTCTGTCAATTAGATTTACTAAGTAATATATACACATGTGCACACAGAGTTGGCCATAAGCAGAAGCTTATCTTTAGATTCAGATCAGCAGACATGCTCAGGTTCAGCACAGCCAAGGCTGGCCAGAGTTGGGGAGAACCAGCCCTCTCAAACGCTATCAATGATTCTGAACAGCACAGCCATTTATCAGGTCATGTGGCAAAATGTTAACTGACTGGCCCACCAATCCTACTGCTTGGGACTCACCAATGAATTGATTCTAAGGCAGCTCTATTTATGACCAAGAGGAAGAGGGGGGGAAAAAGCACCCAAATGTCCAAATCTAGAATCAAGAGGAAACAAGAAGGATTAAAAGTATCAGAAATTCTTGGAGGCGCAGCCTGGCTGGGGCGAGGGGTTGCTAACGGCAGTGGGCTCAGCCAGCGGGGCGGGAGAAACACAGGGCGGCGGGGAGTGCGCTAGTTTATTATTATGAGGAAGTACTGCCATGGTCGGTTCAGCCTTCTTCACGGTCTTTGGGAAATTTAACACAGACCTTTGAGCTACTTTGAAATGATTGTTGTGGGTGCTGGACAGAGACACCACGTAAACACTGGACCATGTGGGTCCAGGTTCTCTCAAAAGACACATATACCCACAACCACACACAGGTTTTAATATGCAAGCACACCCAAGGCTGCAAGAGCTTTTCACTCCACAAGCACACGCATTCTACACGTGAACAATGGGGAACGCACTCACACGCCTTTCTCTTCCACTCCCTGGGACACCCAGAGATATGAATAAAAGTAAGAGGCTCTGTGCACCCACTAGGAGCCAGGCACATGCTGAGGGCTTTGCATGGCAATGACTGGCAGCCGCACAGGGAATTAACTCTCTCGCTCAGCAGGTACCACCAAGCATCACTTCATTTCTTGGTCTCTGGTGGGAGGATCCGCTCCCCCTCCTTTCATTTTCGCTGCCTGTCCTTTGTTTATCCTGTTACTCTCCCCTCAGGGACCCCCTTCCTCATGAACCAGCATCTTCCACAGTCTTCTAGCCTCACTTCAGCCTTCCACCCTCTACCCAGGTTCTTTATTTAGTAAATCTCTCTCTTCAAAAATTTTCTTTAAAAATTTTCTCACATAAGATTTGGTCTCCTCTGTCTTCACGCCTCCTCTTTTCTCCCATTTGTTAACTGCTCCAAGAGGAAGCAGAAACTGTCAGCACACTCATCATAGAGGGAAAGGTACTTTCTGACACCCAGAAGCTGGCCTGGCATCGCTGCGAGATCATGTTCACCTGCTGGACATAAATGACCTCACAGGATACCAACTTCAGACATGGTTACTCTGAGACCACGGCAAAGTGAGACAAGACAAGACCACATCATAATTTCATCTAAGCACAGACAATAATAGAGTCACTGTGCCATCAACAAAACACCAAAGACCCCCTTCTCCTGGCTAAAATGAGTGACTGCTGCTTATTTACCATTGACGATTCTATCTTTGCTCTGGTCTGGCCTCCCTATAGGTAAGATTTCTCAGCTATTCAGTCACAGAATTGCACCCACTTTCTCACGGCATCCAATTTAGAGCAAAACCCCCTTCCCTGAATCGGCCAACCCAACCCCAAATCCTATAAGAGGTTTTGTTATAACACCCTCTTTACTGAGGTACCTCAAGTTTCTCCATAGTGTGTGTCCTCTCTCACTGCAACAAGTAATAAATGCAACATGTACAACAAGTGCATTTTTGGTGGTCACTGATGGACACTAATGTCAAGGGAAATGAAGCTCTATGTTCTGAAGGAAAATGGGATGTCAACCTATTGATGCTTCCAGCCCATCAATACCCAGGCGGACAGCTACTCACCCCCAACTCACAGGGCCCTGGCCAGAACCTCACCTCCTCAGGTCTAGCCACCTGCCTGCCCAAGCACTAGCATAAGCAATTTTTCTGAGGCAATGGGTAGTAAGAATACAGCAATAAATGTACAGCCTCCAACAGGAAAGAAAGGAAATAGCTCTCAGCTTAACTGAAGCCATTTCAGCTCCATTTAAAAAAAATTTTTTTTAAACCTCCTGCATCGGGGCTCCCTCCCCAGAGTCACATCCCAGCCTTACCTGGCTCTTGGGTGTGGCAAGGTGCACTTCTCCCGGTGCCCTCCTTAACAAAAGCCCCACTCGGCTCTATTTCCACCTGTACCACCTCAGCCCCCAAACACTAGCCGTTCCATCCCACTCCTTTTTGTGCTTTTTCACTGTTTTCTGAGACCAACAACACCAAGGGCTGATGTGGAGATAGCTCAATTGGAACACTCATACAATGTTAGTGTAAGTGTAAATCAGCACAACCACTTTGGAAAAGTGTTTGGAAGTATCCACTAAGCTCCCTTGTGACCCAGGAACTCCACCCAAGTTAAATGAATGGGGGCGTCTACCAAAAGACAGTCACAAGAGTGTTCACAGCAGCTTTGCTCATAACACCTGTTCTTCTCAACGCATTCCAAAAAACTCAAGAGCAAGGAAAACTCTCCAGCTCACTTCACAAGGCCATCATTGCCTTGATTCCAAAGCCAGACAACATTACCAAAAAATAGAAAATTATAGGCCAATATCCCTGATGAACACAGATGCAAAGTCCTCAGATAAATATTAGCAAACCAAATTCAGTAATACTTCAAAAAGATCATGCACCATGACCAAGGATGACTTATTCCTGGATACAAGATTGGTTCAATATCCACAAATCAATTAATGTGATACACCACATAAACAAAATGAAAGATAAAAATCATATGGCCATACGAATAAATGCAAAAGAGAATCAGTTGAAAAAATCCAGCATCCATTTATGATAAAAACCCACTTATTCTGTTGAGGTACTTTCTGTCTATTCCCACTTTATAAATTATTTATGCCATAATTATGTATGTCGGAATATATTACCTTCTTTATAGGACTAAATAGAATTAATATTTGTGTTTTTTAAACATTTTATTGTACAGTAGGGAAAAAGGCAAACTAAAGACTGTGTCATAAAATTAAAATAGTACCAATGGCATTCAAATGTCCTTTCCCACTTCTCCCAGCATCTGTCATGCGCTGCTTCTCACACAGATCGTTGCAATAGCTTTTATTTCAGCTAAGGGATAACAAAATTAAGATAACAACATGTCAGGTGCTGACTAGGACAAAGTGCAGTGAGTGGCTCGTGCTTTATTTTCTCTTAATCCTCACAACAACCCTAAGGGGAAGGAACTATTCTTACTCCCATTTTATAAAGGTAGAAACTGAGGCTTACACACACTTAAGTTATTTGGAATTCAAACCAGGACAGTCTGATTCCAGGGCTCCAGCCTTTCAGCATCATTCTATATTCAAACCTCAGCTTCTGTTCTGAATTCAAATTAAGCTCCCTAAAGCATGGTGCTCCAATACCTTGAGTGGCTCCTTCTGTATTAAGAAAAAATTATTTCGCTCAGCGTTCAAAGTTGTTCGTGCCCTTTTAAGACCTGTCCCTTACACTCTAATCACTGAACAGACTGCCCAGACCCTTCACCTGTATGCCTACTCCCACCAATTCATCCCTTCCAGTCAAAAACCAACCCATTACCCGAGACCTGGCTCAGAACCACCAGCTTTGGAGCATTCCCCAAGCAGCTGTGCACATGGCACAGCATCTTCGACTGGCTGCCTTGTGCTTGAACATTCCAATCAGAGCTCCCTGAGAGTCCGTGACATAACTGTCAATGCGCTATAAATTAAAGTGCTCGATTATGCAAGGGTTGCAGTTATGACACATTTATCTGCACTAAACATATTTCTCTATCTTCTCCAGCCACAGCAAAACAGGTCAGGCCCGACAGGCGGAATTTTAGCATTCAATCACTGCCATTAGCTGTTCTCCTCAAGAACAGCATCATTCAAATTGTCAACAGTGACTTCAGTAACAGACGCATGGCCTAGTTACCGCCTATCAGACCATTTCCTCATAGAATGTTTAAATAAGAAAAGAAAATCATTCCAAATAAATCATCTCTTCAGTTGCTCTAAAAATACCCTTTGGCCACACAAAATAAACATTACACAATTTACACTAAAAGAAATTTCTTTATAAAATATAAGATCCAGACATATTTCTTAATTGTAAAGCAAAACAACCCAAAACAACAAACAAAAATCTTCTCTGACTTAGATACAGAACATTAAAAAGACTAGTTTTCGGATAGACTCCCAAGCCAAACAGGGTCTCTCTCTGTCCCAGAGGGCTTTCTCCTAACAATCTAGAATTTCCTCCCTTCTAAATCTTTCAGAAAACATCCTCCCATGTCCAGTGATCTCCATTCCTGAAGAGCCCCGGGCAATTATGGCCTGTATTAATGTTTGTGACTCACCCTTGTGTAACAGTCACAACCCCCGTGGGCACAAGCAGAGATAATGTGCTCACCCAGCAACCCAAAGAGAAAACTGGAGTGGCCAGGCCACAGGTGACTGCTGTCTCTATCACATATCATGAGGGAAACCCCTACCTGTCCGGAATGAGTGGTGCCTGCAACTGGAGAACCAGAAAACATGTGGGACAGACACCTGCAAAATCAGAAAGGGAAGGAAGCATTTGGGATAAAGTTTACCCTGCAGAGTAAAACTGGAGTTTATCGATGAACTTGGAAAGAAGGGAAAGAAACAAACCTAGCTTGGCAACGCTCCTGCCTGACAATGAGAGATGGTTACCCGAAGAAAGACAAACCACGACAGAGTAATCCCTCGTGACTGTGAATGCTGCTTCTCTGAAATGTAATGTTTACAGGCCTGACATTGGCAGCAGTCTCGAGTTTGAAACCTGGATTACCAGCTATGTGACCTTGGGAAACTTACTCTCCTTGGCCTTCAAATCCCACATCTAAAAAATAAAAACAGTACCTGCCTCAGGGGCCTGGGGATTGAGAGAACACTTAGTAAGCAGACACCACAGTGCCTGCCACATAGCAAATGCCAATAGATTATAGTTGCTGCTATTATCACTTGATTTTTATTATCTGAAGGCATTAAACAAAGACTTGTTGTCTAAAGCCGTGCTGCCAATACCACACTTTGTGACGATGGAAATGTTTCTAGCTGCGTTGTCCACTATGGTAGTTACCAGCCACACATGGCCATCAGGCACGAGAAATATGGCTCATCCAATGGAAGAACTGGTTTTTTTAAATTTTTACTTTAATTAATTTAAATGTAAACAGCTACATGTGGTTAGTGGCTACTATATTGGATTGCATGCGTTTAAAAGAACTAAAATACCACTCTCCTTTGAAGGAGGAATGACCTAGCCCAATGGCTCTACAATCCATTGGTACCAGTGCCAATCTGCCATCACATTTTCATTAGTCCCCAGCAAAACAAACCAAAATGTTCACTTTTATGAGTTTTTCATAAAGCTGAACCAATTCCATTTAAAGCACTATTGCTCCTTCTGAGATTGGATCTAAATTTTCATGAAATGTATTCATTCATTCAACAAATGTCTATTATAAGTCCTCTCTCTTTGCCAGGCATTCTTCTATGGATATGGAGTAATTAAACCATTTTCCTGCTTCATGGAGCTTACATTCTAGTGGAGGGAGAAAGACAATAAACAAACACACACACATCTACAAAAAAAAAAATCAGGATAAGGCAATAGAGGGGAAGGGAAGGGGTTAAGGAAGCCCTCTCCCATACTGTGGCACTGGAGCAAATGTCTGAAGGAGGTGAAGTGAAAGAGCTAGCCCTGCACTGAAGAAAGAGCACTCATGGCAGAAGACACAGCAGGTACAAAGGCCTGGAAACAAAAACAGGCTTGGCACATCCAAGAGTTTACTGTGGCTAAGGCACATGAGTTACAGAAGATAAGGTTAGAGCACTTATCAGAGCCAGATCACGTAATGCCTGGTAGGCCACTGTAAGAACTTTGGCTGTTTTAAAAGATAAAATTGTGTTTTTTGAATAGTTTTAGATTTGTAGAACACTTCCAAACCCATAACCTTGGGCTCTGAGACAATTTCTCAGTCCTTAACTGTCAAGCTTCTACACTTTTAAAGAGTACTGACCAGGTATTTTGCAGACTGTCCCTCAATACAGATTCTCTGATGTCTTCCTCCTGTTCAGCCCAGGGTTATGGGTTTGGGGGAGAATACCACAGAGCTGATGTGCCCTTGTCATCACATTCTACCAGGTGATAATATGATATCCATGTGATTTATTACCAGTGAAGGGCTCTGGCTTTTATTCTGAAGGGGTGGGAGCCATGGGAGAATTTTGAGCAGAGCAGAGACATGGCCTCAACTTTTAAAAGGATCATTCTGAAAACAGTCTGTAGGAGGCAAGAAGCATGGAGAGCGATCAGGAGGTTATTGAATGATTCAGAGGAAAGAGGGTCATGCTGGCTTAGGCTAGGATAGTGGCAGCTGAGGTGGTAAAAAAGGGGTTGAATTCCAGGTATACGCTGAAAATAGAACCAACAAGATTTGCTCATGAATTGGCTATGAGATGTGACAGAAAGAGAGGCCAAAAGATAACAGTAAGATTTTGGTCCTGAGCATCAGATGGGAAACACTGAAAAAAGAGCAAGAGAATGGGGGCGGGGGATTGAGAATCTAGGTTGGATTGTTGGATTCATTGCATTTGCAATGTCTATTAGGCATACAAGCAGAGAGGTGGAATAGCAATTGAACAGATGATTCTAAAATACAAAGGTGAGGTTGAGGCCAAAGATATAAATTTAAGAATCATCAATAAACAGATGGTATCTGAGGCCATAAAATGGATGAGATCACCCAGAGACTAAGTGTTGAGAAGAGAAAAAGTCTGAGATTGAAAATGATGAAGGTAGTTGATGATAGCTCTGATTTTTTTTCCAACTTCCTAATTTGGAAAAATTAAAAGCTGGCAACCCTATAGCAATCTTCGAAGGTTTAGTGTTATGCATATAAATAAATACACATATACTTACTATTTTACTGTATCTTGTTTTGTGTGGGTTTTTTTTTTACTCCAAAGTTCTGAGAACCATAAATAATATCTACAGCTCCCTTTGCTATCTTTAGTAGTTTTTCAAAGGCTTTTCTGAAAGGCATTCTTTTTTTGGACTGGAAGCTTATACTTTGGAGAGGAAGAAGAGGTACAAGTTTAAGGGCTTTGAGAGCTTGGATCTCCAGGCTGCAGAAAGGCGCAGAGAGCAGCGATTAGTTGGTGCTGTCTTGTGGCCCAATGACACTGGTGAGGCAGTATTTGGTGGTGGTTAAAGGCAGAGATTTTGGAAGGGGGCCTGGGCATGCCCCAGCTCAGCCACTTATTAGCTACAAGACCATAAATGAGCATCTTACCTCCATGAGCCTCTGCCTGCTTCTCAGCACAGCAGGGTCCTTCTAATGCACTGAAGCCCTAAACTGTCCTGCCCAAAATCTTTGACCAGCTGCAGTTTTGCTGCAATGTTGTCCAAGACAGAACAAAAATGAAGCTTCTAATAAGCAATCCTCTTCCAGTCAGGGATGGAGGCGTTAGAGAATTAATTAATGTCACAAGCAACCATTTATAACAATGTGTTCAAATGCCTGAACCTCTACCAGCTGCCTTCCTAATAAAAAATAACATCCTCTCAGATGTAGCATTGAGGTTTGCAATTTTCAGATTCACAACCAATAAATTAACACAATCCCAGGACGATGACCTTCTTAGAGCAAGCTCAAGAAAGGAGCTAAAAAGAAAATCAAGGTTTATTCCAGATCTTACATATCAAGTAAATGCAGAAAGTAGGGCGATTGCAAATAGTATGTCCCCCTGTCTTTGTACACACTGGTTATCAAGCTTTGGTGTGAATCCGAATCACCTGGAGGGCTCGTTAAAACGTATGTTGCTGGACCCAACCTCAGAGTTTCTGATTCAGTAGGCCTGGGATGGGTCCCGAAACTTTGGACTTCGAACAAGTTCTCAAGTGATGCTGAGGCCGCTTGTCTGAGGACCACGCTTTGATAACCATTGCTCTAAAAAATTCCCAATATGTCAAAGCCACAGCTAAGAAGATTTGACTGGACACTAATCTCTTTTATTTACTTCCAGCAGGGTAATGATTGATGGACAATGATGCCTGCAAGATTTTACCATATGATTTGCAAATCCAGCCCTAGATAGTTACTGTATGAATCATTTCCCAGCCATGCAGAACTTCCAGGAATTCGTGGACACCAAACCACACACTTTTGAAAGCCTTCCCTAAAAGGAAAGCTTATGAGAAGCCCAGAGGATATGAAGTAAAGACACTCAAAAATAAATTCAACAATTACTTCATAGCAACACTGTCAAACTTTGACATAACCAAAGGCCATATGAAATATACTAGAAACTAGCTACACAGCAAAACCTAAGTAATTCAAAAAAAGCAAGATGGCCTAGCCAAACTGTGGAAAAAAATTTTTTTAAATAAATAAATCTTAGTACGTCTTTAAAAAACTTTACCACAATTGATGACAAATAAGAAAAAGGAGGAAAATTCAGTTAACTTGCTCTACATTATAAAACGCAAATAAAAATTCAGAATTATGACGCCTACTCAACCAGATTTGCATTCCTAATGCAATGAAGTAAATATTTATTAAAAGCAAACTCTGGGCAAGGCACTGTTCAATGAAATGCACTCCTCCCCTCATCCCCTACTCAAGAGTGTCCATGGCATGAGCTGATGAGTGTCCTAACAGGAAAACAAATATACTGAACACAGAAGGAAACAGACCATTACCCTGGGGAAATCAGTCCTGAGACAAAGCTGTAAGAATGGAAGGGCATCCCAGGTGGGAGCACAGCAAATACCAACTAATAAAAACAGATGCAGTTCAGGGCATGTTGGGGGAAGGCTATGAAATGTGACCAAAGTGGAAAATGCCCTTGGAAGTATAGTGAAGGGTCAGGCTATTAAAGTGGGATTGTGTAAGACCCCAAAGACAGCCTATCCGAGTTTGGCCTTGCATCACATTTAACAGGCAGCAAGTGAAGAAAGGTACACCCTGTACAGAAACAAGAGTACCCCTGTGAGAACGCAGAATTCAGGCATAAATATAGTAGTAGCAATACTAGATGCCAAGTATGAAAACTTTCTTGAGGTCCACACAAAATGGTAGAAAAGGAAGTGGCAGAGATCAAGGGTTTGACTGCACACATTCTCACTTTCCCCATAATCAGGTACCAGGCAGGAGTGCGGGATGATCCCCAGTCGAGGCACCACAAGGGATTCTAATACAGCGCCATCTATTGGAAATCATTTCTCAATCCAGCAAACTGTATTCACCGTTCTCTAATATCAGTAGAAATGGCAATGAAAACTTAAGCAAAGAAATTGCAGCTGAAACGCAGACAAACCAGGGTGTTGAGTTCCATGACATGTGCTTTTGTTCTCACTTGTGAAACCTGCTTGTCCGTGGTATCTCTTCAGAGGAAAGACCCACGGATTCCGTGGCAGCAGGACAAAGGAGACAGGGGTGGTGGAAACCACCAAGCCTTTTTGTAGAGGCCAATGTACAAAGTAACTGGACCTGTCTGAAATTATTTATCTACAGATATCATTCTAGTATTAAAATGAGTATAAAGAGCCAAGGGGGGGGGGGGGGGAGTGTACTCTAATGAAGTTCTCCTAAAGGGGCACCTTCATGGTCACCACATGGCCCAGGCCACTGCTATTCTTGCTCACCTTAGGATTACAATAACCTCCAAGTGGCCAGTTTGCTTGGGACAGATCCAGTTCTGTTGTCCCAGCACCCTCTTTCAGTCTCAGAAATGCCCCAATATGGACGACGTATAGTCACTCTACTTCTCATTTATTCTCACCTCACTTTAATACTTTCTCCACATCATAGGAAAATTATACTTATTACATTAATACAGTCCCTGATTCCTTCCCAGCTTAAAATCTTTCCTTGACTTCCACTGTGTTGGCACCAAAGGCCTACCCTGCTAGGCCATTCTTGCACCTTTCCTTCTATCCATACCAGAATTCTTTAGTTCCTCAAAGACACCAGAGATTTCTGCCCTGGGCCCTCACACATGCTGTTCCTGCTACGAGGAATGCTCTTCCCCATCATCTGTCCCTGCTAATTCCCACTCAGCATTTGAAACTCAGTCCACAAATCACTTGCTCAGGAGAGCCCTCCTTGAGCACCTCCTCAGACTATGCATATGCACTTCTATTTATACCACAAGTGTGACTAAATGCTTGTGTGTCTCGTAGTTTAATGTCTACGTCCATGGAACACAGCTCTCTGAGGACAGAGATTATGATGGGGTTTATTCACCATTGAATCCCCAGTGTCTAGAACAGTGTCCTCCACATAGTAGGTGCTCAATTAGTATTACTGAATAAATTAATTCACTTAGATCACATGTTACAATTTTTTGGTGTAAAAAAATAAAGTCAACATTTGATAAAAGACTTTATTTCATTCACTGGTGTAGAAATTTCCCGTTGCTGCTGTTACAAATTACCACAAACTTAATGGCTTAAAATAACACAAATTTTCTGTCTTATACTTCTAGAGACAAAAAGTCCGAAATGAATCTCTCATATTATAAGCAAGGTGTCAGCAGGACCATGTTCTGAAGGCTCTAGGGAGAATCCTTTGCTTTTTCCAGCTTCTACAGGCTGCCCAAATTCCTTGGCTTGTGGGCACATTCATCTCCAAAGCCAGCAATTGCATTACCTGGACATCTTCGATCACCACATATGCTCTGACTCTCCTGCCTTCCCTTTTCACTCACAAAAATCCTTGTGATTAGATTACATTGGGCTCACCCAGATCATCCACGGTAATCATCCATCTCAAGATCCTTAATTTAATCACATCTGCAAAACCTTTTGCCATGTACTTTAACATAATCACAGGTTTCAGGGATTAGGATATCCACATCTTTGTGGGAAGGGGCATATTAAAAACCTAATTTGCTTTTAATGCACCTATCCCCTTACATAAATACTAACAACAATAACAGGGATGAGAATCTACTATAATTCTATCTCTTAGAGAATCACTACGAAAACACGTTTATAGACAAGGCAAAGAGTAGCAGCATGAAAATAAACACAATTCACTCTCTTCTTGGGACAATTTCTCAGGTACCAGACACCTCAGATGATTTTCTCAGTTCAAAGTAACTGCTTTAATAGCCAATGTGGAGTCGTTGAAAAACGGCATATACAACTGAAGAGAATACCTTTCCGTTGAGTGAACCCCTTTTTATTTTTATAAGCTCAACTGGGTATTTGGAGAACAAAGAATTTAACTCCATTAAAATCTGTGTTTTATACCAACACCCCAAAAATGCAATTCCATGAGCCAGACTATTACTAATGTCAAAAGTTTTGACTCGCCTGGCTGGCATGGCTCAGTGGTTGAGCATTGACCTATGATCCAGGAGATCGTGGTTCAATTCCCGGTCAGGGCATATGCCCAGGTTTCGGGCTCGATCCCCAGTGGGGGTTGTGCAGGAGGCAGACAATCAATGACTCTCTCATCATTGATGTTTCTGTCTCTCTCTCCCTCTCTCTTCCTCTCTCTGAAATCAATAAAGATATTTTTTTTAAAAAAAAGGTTTGACTCACAGTTCTTAACAATTTTGGGACCATGGAATTTCTAGGATATTCAGGTGATTTGGAGTATTTTAACAGAAAGGTTTCAGTTGGGATGAAGACACTGTGACAAGTAGCTGCAATATTTTTCTTTATAGGCTTGAAACGATTCATTCTCCCTGGTTTCCTTTAGTTTACGCCTTTCACAAAGAGCCTCCCCTGCCCAGAATCCTTTGATCTATGTCATCTCTTTCCCTTCTCAGGGAACAAGGTGTGCTCAAGGCCACATACTACATTCATCTAAAACCTGGTATCTTCCCTTAAACCCACCACCATATACTGAGTTCTATCCAGAAGAGTTTGTCCCTTCCAGGTAACTGCTTATCTATGCAGAAAAGCAAGTTGGGTTTTATCCAAAGACCACATTTTCTGTCTCGTATTTCTTAGGTTTGGCTTTTCTTCTCCCTCTTTTAATTTATTTTTACCTTATACATCCAACAATCATTCTACAAATATCACTGAATACCTGCTCAGTACCAAGCTGAATACTGAGCTGTAATAGTGAACCAGACAGGGGGGAGGCAGAAAAGGGTAAAGGGGGGATTAAAAAATTAGTGAAGAAGACAGATATGGCCCCTGTCCACATGGAGCTTGCATTCTATTGGGAAGACAAAACTAAATAAATAATTATACCAGCAAGTGTCACAGTGATACTGGCCATGCTAAGTTGTAGTATAAGTCACAAAATGGCTGCACATGGGTAAAACCTGGCCAAGAATTTTAAATAGGTGCTGATATTTTTTAAATAAGAAAATTTTACAATAAAGTAAGGAGGCCCGGCCGGGGGTGGCTCAGCGGTTGAGCATCAACCTAGGATCCAGGCGATCGGGGTTCAATTCCCAGTCAGGGCACATGCCCGGGTTGTGGGCTCGATCAATGACTCTCTCATCATTGATGTTTCTATCTCTCTCTCTCCCTCTCCTTTCCTCTCTCTGAAATCAATAAAGATATATTTAAAAATAATAATAATAATAAAATAAAATAAGGAATTTCTGCTCCTCTTTTTTAAAAAAATGACTAGAATTGAATAATAGCTGTCCGTTTCAGATAGGACACACGACTTCTGATTCCACAGTCCTCAGCACTCCGTCTCCCTGACACTGAGCCACAGTTCAACCACTCGTCATCATATTTATGACACTGTTTTTCCTACAGGCCTGTGCTATCGAAGAGAGTAGCCGCCAGCTACATGAGACTATTTAAATTTAAGTTTTAATTAAGGAAAAGTTCAGGTCCTCAGTTTCACTAGCCACAGTAACTCAATAGCTACCATGATGGACCAGGCCGAGACAGACCATGTCCATCATCACAGAAGGTTTTGCTATCAACAGTCCATTTCATTCTCTACATCACACACTTGGCTCCCATGGGCATACCAGTTTGCAAGCCCTGCTATGGGATGATATGAAATTGTTTAAAGAGGAAAACCAAATTGGGTCTGGAAGTTCAAGGAAGGCCCCCTGTGGAAGTGACCGTGGAGCAGGGATATGAAAGACATGCCAATGTTTGTCGGTTGAAGGTAGTGGGAGGAAAAGGGATCCAGGCAGAGGGAACAAGGTATAAGGAGATCTAATGTGGGGATTTATACTCATAGAAATCTTTCCTGATTATCTTAGCCCACTTCATATCTCCTTACTAAAACACATCCTTGTTTAGCGCATATCCAAGCAGTAGAAAGCTACGTAGAAATTCAGATCTTTAGATAACACTGCCCAGATTTTTCCCCCCAAGTTTCACTTGAAAAGCCATCTCCATTCAAAGGGCACAGACTTTTCTTCCTCCCCAATTTAGGATAGTTTCCACTCCTGAGGCTATCAGGGCCCTAAACATGAAGGCCATCTACCAAGCAGGCCATTTCCTGGGGGCCAATGCTCCTCTTGAGTGAGTTCCACTCAATATTTTTCCTTTCTAAAGGACAGCGGCTGCTCTGTGGAGGAAGACAATTTTCTTTTTCTTGTGTTTTTATTTTTAAGAATTTGCATCCTCTGTGAAAATGATGTGCTTTGGGGGTTGTTTCAGAGCTGATGCTGCTGAAAGCCACATTTTTGCGAATAGCTTCTCAAGTGCTGAGGCCTATTTATTATTTGATGCATTTTTTTGGACCCTCAGTAGTAAAAATATGGAAGCAGTTCTGATCTTTCCACTAAGGAGACCTTGCTTTTCCGGTCTAGGCAACCAAATGACAACTATTTCTGAAAGCGTCATTAGTTCTGTTGGGAACAGAGAGGAAAACAGACGACCTAAAACGCTCACAGCTCAGGGGTAAAGCAAGACATGTAATCCCTACAATCAATGCAAAAATAGCCATATGTTACAGGTATTAAATGAACAACCAACACACGTGTTGGTAAAAACATCAAGGGAGTCAACATATGCAGACTACAGGGAGGGGAGCCATCTCTCAGGCAGGTATCCCACTGACCTCTCAAAGGAAATCCAGGGGCAGCATTTGAGGCAAATACAAACCCAACTTGTCACTTCCCAGCCTAAGCCCTTCTGCCCACTTTCCTCTCACAGATCCTTGAGACCAACAAGACTTAAGATTTTATTCCCACAACAGACTCCCAAATCCACAAATATCTGCCCATACCTAAAGCTAAATGTTATGCTTCATTAGCCTGGAACTTCTCCAGCGTCAGTGGGGATCTCCATCACGCCACCAGGTGACGGCATCACCCTTCCTGGACTCCACATGTGTTTACTGCAAGAAGAAATATAAAATCCTCCACACTCAAGCCCTTCCAGTTGGCCTGTCTACTAGTTGCTTGTACTTTCATCTTGACTGTGAGGCAACCTTGTTAAAAATTTTATTTTTCAGGTGCCACCACAGATAAATCAGCCTTTTGATCAGGGAAAAGACCTAGTGAAATTAAGAAAGGACACATTTTCCTTTTTCTGGGAAGGTTTTGGGGATGTCAGTCACTGTAAAAATCTCTTCTCGGGAATGCTGTCCACATCTGCAAACTGTTGCTGTAGGGCCTAAGCAGAAATTCACTTAAGAACAGAGCTCTGCTCCCTGATAAGCAGTGTTTCCTGGAAAACACCAGCCCAGCCTCCTCGGCTGAACTAGAAAGTCACGTCGCGTTTCTTTTTTCCTACGATGGGACAGAAGGAAGTGATTCACACACCTGAATTCCCCAAGAAATGGAAAATTCCCCGCTGGAGAATGTTTTGATAGTTTTTCTTTCTTTCAAAGTCACAACGTCCGTGTGAGTTTAAGAGTTCCTTAGCCAACAAAGAAAGAAAACCTAAGATGGGTTCATGATAATGTGAATAATACGTTACTTAAATGAGTTCTGTCTTTTCATTTCTTTGCTCTTTTTGCATTTTATCAGTAGCAAGCATGTTTGTAAATTACAATGTAGATGGAACCAGTGTATAGTTTCTGAAGGAGATAGTATCATGCTTGCACACCTAGTTAGTTGTGTAATGTCCAAGCCCCAGGACCTCTCTTAGACCTGGACCAGAGGGGCCATGTCCTGGGCCACGCACGTGACAAACCTCAAAATGCAATTGTTCTTTTCAATCTTTAAGGTGAAGTTTTGTTTTTATTTGATAATCTCCTGAGCCAGTGGGAGGGACTCCTTAGCTGAACTTGGCCCCCAGGGCAGAGGGTGCTGAGCTGAGAGCCCCTGAGAAGATGGACCACAGCCTCTGCCCTTACCAAGGACAAAACCGGTTGTAGGTGTCCAGATTCCCCAGGGAACCCTGCCCCCCCCCCCCCCCCCCCCCCCCAGCTCAGAGGAGGTATCTGAGAGGAACTAAGAACCCTCTGGAAAGCCTGTGTCAGACATGTATGGCCTAGAGGCAGAGAACCTACGTAACCTACCTCTCTGGGAAGCTGGGTAGGTCATGCCCATTTTGGATTGGGGGGCTCAGGGATCTGGGCTTGGGTCGGCTCCCAGCCTGCCCTGTTCCAGTAGAACCATGCTGCCAAGCAGGCTCACAGGCCACACGCCGGTGCTAAAGAGACCAAGGCTCCTTCAGCTCCAGACACTGGCTGCAGCCCCAGGAGAGAAGGCAGGCAAAGCTTGATCACACAGGCCTTTAGCATATTAAGGTATTTGGTCTGTGGGTCTCCATTAGCACTTGCGCTGGCCCCAGAAATGGGAGGGGCATCCTGCCTCTGGTTCCTTGTCTAAAATGTCATTATACTTTTTGCTTAAGTACCTTAAGGTAAAGAGAGGTAAAAATTACAATTCAAGATGTCAGGGAAAAAATAAATAAAATAAAATTTATTTTTCCAGAGTTATTCCAAGAAGAAATCTTTGAGTGAATTGCAGCTTCTGGCTTGCCCTTTCCTACCTCTCAGGTTGCATGCCCTATAAAAAGAACGTCATTAAGTAAAACTATGGTTTGCAATGCTTAGGGACACACACACAAAATACCGCAAATACCACACTGTAAAATTCTCCATGTGGCATAAGAATCACAGTTTATCACTCTCTAGTGATCAATTGGCAATTAATATTCAACCACCGCCTTGCACTGAAGACCTCTTCTAAAATACACAAGAGGCAAAAACTATTTCAAGACTCAGCATTCAAATGATAACTTTAAAGAGAACAAATAAAGCCATGCCAAAAGGAGCCCAAAACTACACACATTGAGGAGAATCTACTATTATTACTTAGAAGCATCAACTTAAAAAATACCTAGAGATGTGAAATCTGAATTTTCATTTTTTTAATTTTTTTATACTAATTACAAAGACAGATGTGCTTACTATTCACCATGCTTAAGCCATAAGCACAGTATAAGAAACAGTTTTCCCCTTCCAATCGGAAGCATAAATAACGCTTCTATATTATGTCGTATTCCCATACATCATGGAAATGGTTGGAACGTATCTCTGGCTACTGTAAATCATAAATACAGTTAAGCAGAACCTCCTTCTTGAATGAAGAAAACAAGCACATAGCAATGAAATCTGGAGTCATACACGATTTGAGTGTGAGTTTCTCCATAGCCCATTTTAATTGATTTATATAGACAGGAAAAAGGGGGAACATTAAACCTTTTTACAAACCTTCCCAAGCTCTCCTAATTAGGCCAGTCTTGCATAAAGAACTTCATAGTTTCAGAAAATCTGAGAGCAATGAAATTAAAATGAGATAAATTGGGGAAAACACACATATTCCAACACCTGTTCTCAAATTCTGTGCTTCTAACAAAGGGAAAGTTATAGGTAATAGACACAGAGGGCTGTGACCAGGTTCCTCACTGGGCCACAAAATGGTATTTCTGCAATTTCTGTCCATAATTTACCTTTATGAAGAAAATCTGTGAAACAAGCCAAAAGCATCAAAGAGCACAGAAAAGGCCATGCTTGACATGAGAAGTTTATTTAACAGAACATTAACTGAGACGTGTAAAGTAACCAATCTCTGTCAGGATTTAAGGTATTAGTTTTTTAAAAAAAGCGTTTGAATCTTTATTTAAAATGTTCTCAGAATCTTTCTGTCTAGCAAGTTGCTGAGTAAATATAAATGTAAAAACTAAAGTATCTAAAGTAAATGACACTGTTCTAGAAAATACAGAAGGCGGTACTAAAACATCTACCATAGCCCTTCAGAATCTAAGCCACCATTGATTGCAAGGCACATCTTCATTTATATCCATAGAGAAAGAAAAATCTTGTAATAATAACACTATCAAGTGTGAGGTGCATCCCAATTTCAGAGATGCTGAGATGTGTAAAGTAAGTCATTAAAATAGGAAAAACACATCCAACTGTGAGACTTGAAAAAGCCAGAATGAACTTTTGTGTATAATGGCCACTTAGCAAATACTTGTAGAATAAGTGAAAAAATGAACGACTTTATAAACAACTAAAGTCTTGGTACAAAAATGGACTGAATACGATTTCTGTAAGTGGTCATAGGGACAGATCGTTCTCCATCAGCAAGCCTCTCCCTTGCTATTCTGGCCCAGCTTTCTCTCCTAATCAGAGTTTCTACGATGTTGCAGTAAAAAGCAGCAACTCCAACACTGGTTTTAAATACATATCCACATATAGACACACTCAGCCTCATTCTAGAGCAGGGGTCAACAAACTACGATGAGCACTAAACCCTGCTGCCAATGTTATAAATAAAGTTTCGCTTGAACAGAGCCATGTTTTATGTATTGTCTACGGCCGCTTCTATCATGCTACAATGGCAGAACCGAGTAACTGCAAGAGACGAAATGGCCAGAAAGCTTGATATATTTATTATCTCGCCCTTTAAGAAAAAGTTTGCCAAACCATGCACTAGAGCATAAGGCCCTAAAGGGCAGGGACCGCATTAGAAACTGGACTCACTCTGCCAGCAGTAATGGCGCCAAGTAAAAAGCAAATTAATGTGTGCTTGGGGTAGATTTTAGTACACTAAGAGCACCACACCTCTGAGTAAAGTTGAAAGGTCTCCTGACACACATACCTTTTCACACATATCTTTATTAAGGCTAATTTCCATTTCCAGAGGAATCTCTTTGCCCTCCATTTTACCTTTCCTTTTATATATTAAGATTTAGTATGTAAATCGTCCCACCCTAGCTGTATGACTAACGCAGAGACTAACTCCATCTATCTTCCTGATTAAGTGCACTGAATACATATTTTAAAAAACAGATTTTTATGAGTTAAATGCCGAAATCAATAAAGAATTCATATGTTCAGACATTTATTTTTTACATCACTCACTGAATAGATGCTTTGAGGATCATCAATTGTCCTTCACACAATAAACAATACATACAAAGAAGCATTAGCCACCTGAGAGTAAGTGAAGGCATCAATCATTTCCTAGTTAGGCAGGTTCTTTGCGCTACTCTAGATGAGGAGCTACCAAAGAGAATTAGACACAGCCCCCACCCTCACTAAGACTTAGTCTCCTTAGACTCACTTTAAAGTAAATAGCATGATAGTAAACAAAACCTCAAACTGATGACAAGGGGAAGATACACTAAGTTATTCAGTAGGGATAATTGGGTACTTACACTGTGCAAAGTTCCTGGGGCAGATGGAAGGATGTACAGTCATGGCTCCTTACCTTGAGCTGCATACGATTCAGGGACAAGGGTATTGGTGTGACCAGCTCTAACAAAAGGCAAACCAAAGAAGAACACAGGTCTTTCGGCTCCTGAAGAGGAGGGATTAATTTTGAAAGGACTGGACGTTTAAGGAGGAAAAAGAAGATCTCATGAAGATCTTCTTGAGGTTTTGGGGTGCATTTTAAAAGAGAAGAAGAAAACCTTTCTGAGTGAGGGAGCAATAAAGGCACAAAGGTGGGGAGGCACAGTGCCTGGTGCATCTGTACGTGCTCAACAGGGGAAGCTATTATTATACATTCACCAAAGGTGCCTATTCTGTGCCAGGCGATATATCTGGGAGTAAGACAAGTTCTCCTAAAAGACAGAAAAACTGCCTCTAACCTTGACTTCATATTGTAATCACTGGTCTAAGGAGAGCACTGTGTGGGTGAGAAATATGGTGGGAGACAAGGCTCAACACACAGGTTGGGATCTAACTGTGAAGTGCCAGGCCAGAGAGGTTAGATTCTATTCTAAAGAATATTTGTAATTTTTTAAATATCTATATGATAAATTAAATGTGTATATATTTAATATATTGAAAGTTCTGCTCACATTTGGGGGCACTGGAGATCATTCTAATACCAGTTGGTTTTATAGCAAAGCACAGGGCAAAACATGAATTGAACTCACTATGAAAAGTACCACTACTCATTCTCAAGTGCATAAACTTGATCTTTTGAGCAACAGAAGGGACCCAGTGTACATCAGTACAGCAGCCAATGTGCCACTAGCTGTGGATTAGAGGTTATTTCCAAATGACTCTCACTTTATACATGCTCTACACAGTTGGCCAGACCTGTATTTGTGTGTTAATGAAAACACACCTTTAGTTTTATTTAAAAAGCAACAAAAGTTCCTCTACTACCTGAATGCTTCTTTATAAGGTAGCTTCAAAAGAAGCACGACAAACATGACTTGTAGCAACTTAATTCCCAAACAGCAGCCCCATGGCTTTCTCAAGCATGTTCCACCAGGTGATGGCCTAGGTGGGCTATTTTTCAGAAGTCAGCTTCCTTTGCCTTTCCTCAGTGATACTTCTTTCCTAGTGATCACAGTAAGTCTACTCCCCAGGTGAAATACTTATCTTCATATCTTGCCTTTCCATGACATACTACAGCAATTTAATATTTAAACATTATTTAAATATTTTACAAAACAAAAATAAAAATATTTTCATGGCTGATTTATCTTCACTTACATGTGCTTATAAGGCTCTAAACCGGGGCTTCTCAACCTTGACACACTGACATTAGAGATCAAATAATTCTTTGTTGCGGGGGCTGTCCTGTGCTTTGTATGATTAGCAGCATCCCTGGCCCCTTACCTGCTAAATGCCAATAGTACCTACAACACACCACACTGTGGCAACCAAAATTGTCTCTAGTCATTGCCAAATGTCCCCTGGGAGGTAGAATCATCCCCCCTTAATAACCACTGATCTAAACTCATTTGTTCCCCTTTATGGTAATTGTAAAAGGTAGCAGGCATTGAGTTTTACTATTCGCCATCCACTATTCCAATCATGTTAATAAGTTAACTCATTTAATCCTCACAATACCCCATTTTAAACATGAAAAAATACTCAGAGAAAATAAGTGTCTTGTCTGAGACAGAACCATTTATTGAATCTGAGTCCACTGATGTCAGAACCTTGGCTCTTAACTACTGCACCCTTTTGCGTTTCTGGAAAGGCATAAAATTGACAGCAGTAGACCAGGTACAGTACCTCCCTGTCTTCCCTATTTTGTGAACCAACACACATTTAAGGACATATCATCATTCGCACAGCAGGAGCTCTTACATCTTTCCAGGAGTAAAATTCAACTATTTAACAACTGGTGTAGCTCGGGCACGGACCAAACCATGGTCATAAACAACACATATGAGTATGCCCAGCCATTTCATGCCGCAGGCTAAAGGTGATCTGCATTTTCCTCAACTGAAGTTTTGTTTTGCCCAAGCAGGCACTGCCTTGGTCAAAAGCATACATTCATAGAGCACCTACAAGGCACAGAGCACCAAAAATGGACATGGATACTAAAAAAAAGTAAGAGATGAGATCCTTGCTTTTAAGAAATTTGAAATCTCATGGGGCCAAAGCACCCAGTTATCAAATGACTGAAGAACCTTTGGGCACCCTCCATTCACACTACAGGCTCCTGCACCCCAGAATCAATCTGGTCTCCTACCAGCTCCTACTCCATAACCTTAGGCAGGCGACTTCTCTCTCCTCTTTGGCTTCTTGATCTGTAAAATGAAGACATTCAGTGGAGTAAATGAGGAAAGTCATGCAAAGCTTAGCATACTGATAAAAGTGTTCTGTATATTTCAGTAATTACTACAGGCTTTCCAGAAGAGATGACTTTTGAGTTGAGTCTTGGTCTTGATGGCAAAAATAAACCCATGTGCCTCTGTCTAATACTTTTTCATTCTACCAATTAATTTCTTTTTTAAAAAGTGGGGAGTCACACAATTCAATGATACGCTGTGTGGACTTCCTGTTTATAACTGACATGCAACTTAAAGAACAAGCTGCCTTTGCCTGTCAGGCATCCAGAATCCAACTGATTGATGTGCTATTCTTTGCCACTTGAATCTTTGAGGTCCCTGAACTATTTCTAACAGCCCTCCTACCCTTTTCAACAATTACACAAACGTTTGCACCAGCCTCAACTGCTAAAGCGAAAATATGTTTTCATCTACATGCTTCCTTGCAATAACTAATCCTGCAAACACAATAAAGTAAATTCCAGGCGGAGCTGAATTTTTTACAGTATTAGTTATAAACCCCTAAAATAATTTATAATGGAAATTCTGAGATGTCCTTCACTATGAAGGATATTGGTCCTGGGCCCTGCGACAGAACATGTGTTCACAGGCACACACAACTGTATGTATGCAATACGCATACACAGAAAAGGGTTCCTTTCACTTAACTCAAATTTATTCAGAACAGTTTTATGTTATTTATTTTCATAAGTTTTAGACAAGATCTTTTTTAGCACATTACAGAGGCCTGGAGGGGCTTTCTGCATAAAAGACAAAGCCAAGCACTGTTAATGCAAAGTATAGTAACTCAGTGTTTTGAGAAATACGGCCAAACAGATTTGAATATGAAGCCATCAGGCCAAGAAACCTTGGTGTCTAGAGCTGAGAGCAGAATTGGCAGTTGAGTTCTCATTATCAGGAGATTTCTTGCTACCTTGTGGCCTCTTGGCCTAGCCTGATTCAACCTTACAAAGATTCAATGCATGCTCCACAAAACATCTAGGATGGAATATTTCAAATCGCTCGCGTAGTGATAAAACATAAGTCATGAAAGACTGGATCTGCAGTCTGTGCTGGGCCTCTATGTGATATTACTTAACTTTAATCCTTCTAACACTCAGTTTGTTCATCTGAAAATGCCATAGAAATAGCATCTTCCTCTTGCTTCCTCTTGGAAACATGCCCACGTCTTTCCCACCCCCCACCCCCAAGTTACTGTTGCCTTTCTCTCTCTCTCTCTCTCCCCTAAGCTCCAAGGGCCCTTCTTTTGCCTCTGTAACTTGTTTCCTGAACCCATTTCTTCTACAGCTCACTTTTTCTACCTCTGTGACTTTCTAAATAAACTTTTGCTTATAGTTTAGGGGGGAAAGAAAAGGAAAAGAAAAAGAAAGAAATAGCATCTATCGCCAACAGACTGATGTGAAGGTTAAATGAGCTAATACATGTAAAATGCTTGGAAAACTAAGTGCTCAATACATATTAACTATGGTGATTATTCTCTGTTTTATCTGACATTTCCATTATAAACCACACACACAAAATCTACATCAAATTTCTCAAACAGACATTCTAATGCAAATTGTTTTACACTCTACCGTGCTAAAACTCTAATGCCCCGAGATGAACTAAAAACTAGGGCCCATGCCATGCTGAATGTTATAGAGAGAAAGCTGAAAGAAAACACACAAGCACAAGTAAAGCAAGAGAGAGCAGCAGATCTGATAGTCATGCTAAGAAAATCACAATTCAGACAACCTACCTTTAAGGAGTATGAGAATTTTAATGTCCATGGGCTGCTAGTGGAGGTTCAGAAAGGATCTTTTACTGGAATAGTACTTAAGAGGCCTTCCAATGATTTTACCTTCAAAAGATGGCATTGAACGAGCAAGATGAGACACCAGCCACAGAGTTTACACACACACACGCACACACACACACACATACTTCAGGTAATTCAGGAAGCTGTTCAGGAAGCCTCCTCATTATATTTTTAAACGCTCCCTTTCCATCATTAAAAAGGCACACATTCCTAATAGGTAAACATCCTTCAGTTGAACAAACTCGAAGCACGACTATTCCTAAGTGAAGTTGCCTTTATTTTCCAAAACTCCTGGGCACACTTAAACCAATGTGTGAAATTCCATGAACTCCAGGCAGGAGGTAAGGGGGTGCTAAAGTGCTTAGGCTCAGGACAGCGAGACCCAGTGAAGGACAGACTAACTGACTAAGCCACAAAACAGCAAAGTCTTAATGCGTAATAGCAAATTATTTTTAATAAAGAGCCAATCAGAAGTTTACTAGAACATGAAGGAGAGTTTAAGAGACCACTTTACACAGCCTGCTGGAAAGGGAGACCTTCTGAAGCTGTAACAATATTTCAGCGATCCCTAACAAACTTATGCACATGCTGATGGCCAAAGATACTCCTTACCCATCACAGAAACTAAAGAAGGTTCCCAAGCATCACCAGCTTCTCTCAAAGTCTCACAGTTCGACATTTCAAGTTGATCAATAGAACAACCCAAATGTCTAATTAAATTTTGTATGGCTAACATCTCATGTAAAACATTTTCTAAAAAGATACACTGGTATTTTTCAAATAGTGTTTTTTAAAGTTAGCTCTTGTGAGAAAAAATTAATATACTATTTCAATCTTGGCTGATATTTATCCCTATAGTTGACACAACTGTTTTATTTTTAAATGGCTTATAAAATGTTACCAGGATGGCCTTAAAATCAATTTAATAACTGATCTGCACTCTCCCAGTGCATGGAAAATGCAATGTCCAAAAATGTCCCAAAAGAAACCAATCAAAAATAAAAAGTAAATCTCATTCAAGGGTGCCATCTAGTGGGAAAATCGGGTGGCTGTAATGTTGCTAAGCAACATTTGGATGGTATGTTTAAAACCCCAGAATCTTGGACTTGGAAAAAACTTAGTTCAGTGTTTCCCAAAATATGTTCCTTGCTAACAGGATTCTGTCATCAAATACACTTAAGACATGCTGGGTGAAACACTGCGGAAAATACATCTTTACTACAGAATATCTCACAGCCTAGAATATGCTCACACACATTGGGAATCTCCAAAGAGGGATTCGGCATTTCTCATGTGTATTTGATCAGCGCAACTCTTTACTTGTGGACGCCTCTGAACTCCTCAAAGAGCACTGGAGCTTCTCCAAACAATGTTTAGGAAATGCTGATCTAATCCAGCTCCTGCCTCCACATTTACCCAGGAGGTCTCCAGCAGTGTAAGTAACTTGCCGTGGTTTGCAGGACTGTCAAACCCCACTGACGGGCTGTCTTGTAACCTGAGGGTGAGTGGAGGTGACCTGAGGAAGGTCCTCTACAGGACGCTCTCCTTTGTCCCTCTTCTGTAGCACTAAAATTGTATTGTGCTTGTAAACTAGAAGGACATCCTATTGCACTTAGATTAAATATTGATTTTAAACTAAAGATAATATTCCTCTTTCAATGTTCTGATGATTATTATTGTTTTAAACTGGCTACAAATTGAACTCAATGTTACATTTCAACATGGGTGGCAGTCCACCTCTACAAAATGTGTTAATTTTAAAGTTATATTTTTGCAGAAACACCATTTAAGTGTGTGAAAGTTATGCCTGATGCCTCCCACACATGTCCCATTTGAGTGTTAGCAAAAGGACAACCACAATACCTAATAGTGATTATACAAGTCAAAAATCAAAGAGGCAAGCACTAAAATGATAAGCTTGAAGAAAGGCGGGTCTCACATACCTCCCCTACCTACTCCAACTACAGGAAATATTCCATAGGATACTAGCAGTGGAATTACAAAAGCAGCCTCCAAAGCTATTGCTACAAGTTATCCTGAAAAACTAAAATATACTTTCATTTGGTTGTGTTTACGAGCATCCCGAGGAACCTATGAAGTGCCAGCCACACAGTTCCTTTGGGAGAACTTAGTTCGGGTGGTGATGGCTAAGTCGCCCCAGGCTCCACATCTTCTAGGGGCAGCCTGGCCGTAGCCAAGTCTCCTGGCACCTGATTCATTGTTTGTCACTGCTGTACCTTTTGAGCTGGCTCCATAGCCTACTCCCTTCTCTTAACACTGAAAAATTGGATAATAATAATTTTAATGAAGATTAAAGAATAAATGCAAGTAATAAAGTACCTTGTTACTTTTTTAATTGTTTTGATGGTTATATAATATTCTGTCACTGCTGGTTTAGAAATATTTAAGTTTTATCTTATTTAAAAGAGTTTCCCTTATTTTAAAAAAAACTTAAGTTTTATCTTATTTAAAAATGGGGGGAAATGCTTCTCAGTATCTTTGGACACAAAACTTTTTCTGTAGTAAGAATTATCTCCAAAGAATAGATTCCAATAGTATTACAGAATCAAAGGTTAAGACTCATTTATACCCAATTTACACCAAATGTAAGATTTCTTGTCTCTCAGTCTAAAAGGGAGGCTTCAGAGACACCTGTAGGTGTGCAGACCAGGCTCGGTGTGGTCCAGGTCAGACATGCACAGCAACTGAGAGACTCGAGACGCTCAGGTGTTCGCACCCACATTCAGACTTGAATGTCAAGAACTGGCTCCCACATGTGAGATGCAAATTTTAGAGATTCCCCAAACTCTAAAACCATAAGTTTTCAAAAGGGCTTGTGCTCCTGATAGGTGAAAAAGAAAAAGAAAAAGAAAAAGAAAAAGAAAAAGAAAAAGAAAAAGAAGAAAAGCTCTTAATTAGGACCCTAAACCTAAAAGTGCTAACAAGAGAATTAACACATGTAGGATTCGTATTTTAATCAGATTAACAGAGATCCAAGTAAAAATGGAAACCAGACAAAAGTATTGTGGGTGAGGTTGGACGGGGTAGGAGGAGGCTGGTGTCCAAGTTTAAGGCTGGCACTGCTTTGTACCGGAGAGCTGGATTTCTTTACATCTGCCCTGGAAGGTGCCCACTTGTTCTGCTCATGGATTCCAGCAACATGACAGAATGTTGCAAAGTGACTCTAAGAGGCCTGAACTGATCTGAAAGACTTTCTTGGTCCCTCCCACATCCCTCACTCCCACTATACTCAGCCCAAGAGTTAACTTTCCTCAGGAGTCCCTAAACCACACAATGTGTGTGTGTTTTTCACTTCTAAAACTCTTTTGCTTTCTGAGTATTTTCTGACAGGACCCACAAATGTTTTCAAAGGCTTGGCTCTGAGTTAGATGCACAGCACGTTGGGGACAGCTAATTCACTGAGAGGAGGCTCAGCTCTGGTTTATTTTTCTTTCCTTACCTTGCTCAGAACAGGATTCCCAACATACCAAGTGGTCAGCTCACACCGCCACACAATTGAGCAGTGATTCACTCATTCCAATATTCACTGTGCTCTTATTATGTGACAGGTTGCATGCCAGGTTCTGAGAATCCAAAATGGATGTTAAATTGATAACTCCAGCCTCACTCATTTACCAGTTGTGTGACCGTGGCCAAGTACGCTCATTTCTCTGAACCTGTTTCCTCAACTGTGACATGTGGGATAATAATGATACCTGCCTTAAAATATTAAATAATTATACACACCTCTCAAATTAATAAGTGAAATAATATACATAATAAGCATGGTTTCTAACACCTGTTATATATTTTAAAAGTGTAGCTTAGTCACTAATATGAATAAAATTAGAAGCACAATTAATTTAGCTGCTTCTGGTTAAAAATTATCAAAGCAATTATTAATACAGAATGTGAAAAGTATAACTTTATATTTGAGTACAAATATAGAATGTTATATCTCTATAACTGAGCATCGACGTAGCCTACAAATTCCTAATTCCGACCCCTAGTGGAGATTAGAGGTACAGGTGACTGAACTTTGGCAATTGGAAGTACGTAACTCAGTGACTAGTAGTTAAACATCAGTCTTTTAAGATTCTTATTTTCCCCATCTTCTCATCTACCCCTGACTTCCTGACACTGGGAGAGCAGCCTCTGGGGCATGCTTGCCATCCACAGGTAGTATCAGAGAGCTGATGATTTGGATGTTGACTTCTGGCATCAACTACTGATGAAGTAGCCCCACTATGGACTACAACAAGGTCCACTGAGTCCTTCTGCTGCCATCCCAGATCTCCCCAGTTTTCCAACCCTCTCAGCATCCGCCGGAGCTCCCCTCGAGGACTCAGGACCACTCGGCTGCCGTTCCTGTCCCACAGTGGAGTTTGGGTCCTATATGGCTGTCCTCAGCTGACACCACTGCGCAGAGGCCAGCTGAATGTGCATCATCTGGTCTCCCTGGGCTGCTCTGGGGAGCAAGCTCAGTTCCCCCGCTGCTCTAGGTTCCTCCTGAATTATCTTGGGAGATTCCTGGATCTGAGAAGATCATATCTAATTCTGATTCTCTCTTCCCTCATGTGAAATGGGGCAGGGTGCAGAAGGTCTCTTCCCAGGTACCTACCTACTTGTTTCCAACTCCAACCACATTGCCTTCGGGGAAAAAAGGGGCCAATATGCTTAAGTACTTATTGGTTGTGACCTTTTAAAGCGCTTAATTAACCAGTTTCTTTATCTGCATAATAGGGATAATAATTATCCACCTCAGAGGGACACTATGAGGATTAAATGAGATAACATATGTAAAACCTCTAGAATGAAGCAAGTGCTACCCAACCCCACCCCTTCTGGTTCACCCTTCCCGATGACTCAGTCACTGCATTCATATGTATAAAGTGTGCTTGTTCCAATAATAAATTCCAGCCTCCTTGATCTAACACCCTGGACATTCATTTGCAAACAGGTGTCCCAAGTTTCTGCCCACAAAAGTTGGCAAAACCTCACAATTCTTTTGGCACATAATATACCTTAATGCATCATGGTTCAAAGTCTCCATCGAGCATGGCAAGCCTGACAACCATCTGCAGTTCAGGTGACTTAACCTAAATAGCCTCACACTTATCGCCCAACCCCAAGGCTTTACTTCCCACCCTGGGTTACTTTTGCAACTCACGTTTAAATTTTCACTTAAGTTACAAAAATCAAAAACATTGAGGAAACTGGGTAAGAGGCCATTTTCCATGGCATCAAGTTCAAGGGCAAATGAATGTGTTGACGCTTTAAGAATTAGGACAGGCCAGCCAGGCGTGGCTCAGCGGTTGAGCATTGACCTAGGATCCAGGAGATCGGAGTTTGATTCCCTGTCAGGGCACATGCCTGGGTTGAGGGCTGCAGCCAATCAATGACTCTCTCATCACTGATGTTTCTATTTCTCTCTCTCCCTCTCCCTTCCTCTCTCTGAAATCAATAAAGGTATATTTAAAACAAAAAAAAAAAAGAATTAGGAGAAACAGAGAATTTGCCACATATTATTTTTCAGTCATTATCTTGTGAGTGTGAACTTCACCCCTTCAGCAACTCTGGTCACATCTTCCTGAAATCAATAAAGATTTTTTTTTTTTAATAGTATTAAATCTGATTGCACCACAGAAAGAAATTTAGCATCTTTGCCTACAAAAAGAAAAAATAGGCTTCCAGAGACCTAAAAGCAACTTCCAGTAAGTCAGCAATCACTGAGGTCCAGCTCAGCTTTCAAATTCCCACTGAGGATTTCTTTTTTTAAGTTGGAGACTTTGTGTCAAGGTAACACTCACTTCAGCTCACAATGAAGATGCGTAACTTAGACATCCTTGGAGAGATCCTCTCTATTCTGAATGCCTTCCTGAGCTTCAGATGAGTAGCTCTGACAGCACTTTTCAAATAGCACAATCCTTTCATTCTTCTTTTCCAGTCATATCCAGAAGCCCAGCAGAGCAAATAGGGCAGCCAAACCACTCTGGATGAAATAGAACTAGGGGCTCAAATGCCTTGACTCGCCCTGCCAGCTCTCATCCCATGGCTGCCGCACAGAACTCAAGGGTCCCTCAGCACTGCCTCGGATGATCTAAACCAGGGGTCAGCAAACTTTTTCCGTAAAGAGCCAGATAATATGCATTTTCAGCTTTGCAGGCCATATGGTCTCTGCTGCAACTACTCAGCTCTGCTGTTGCAACATGAAAGTAGCCAGAGACAATATGTAAAGGAGTGTTTGTGCCAGTCCCCCAATAAAACTTTATCTAATAAAACAAGTAACCAGCTAGGCTTGGTCCATGGACTGTAGTTCGCTGGCCCTGAATTAACTAGGTGGCATTTCCTTTTACTGTCTCTTGGTTCACAATACTCGAGATGGGGAAGCAGAACATCATAGTAAGCTCCAGAAACTCTACTCTGTACATCCCGAACTTTGATTTATTTTCATTTTACCCATAATATTTACCAATGTTGTTAAAACATGAAAATTACACCTCATTCATTCACCAGGTGGTTGTTTAGGACCTTAAAACTATATTTTACTCTATAAATCATGATTATGCCAAACGTAATCTTTCACACACATGATTTTTAATTCTTTTTTTTTTTTAATATATATTTTTATTGACTTCAGAGAGAGGAAAGGAGAGGGAGAGAGAGATAGAAACATCAATGATGAGAGAGTCATTGATCGGCTGCCTCCTGCACGCCCCCAACTGGGGATCGAGCCCTCAACCCAGGCATGTGCCCTGACCAGGAATCGAACCCCAATCACTTGGATCCTAGGTCGACGCTCAACCGCTGAGCCACGCCCGGCTGGGCTGATTTTTAACTCTTGGTAGATGCATGTTCACTGTAATTCTACAGATTGAACCCCTCCTTCCAAAAAACTGTTTTTCATAAGTATCACATAAAATTAGGTTTGCCCTTCCCCTCTTGTGTGTAAATCGCTGATACTATGAAACACGGGGCGGAGTCAAAAGAGTGTCATTATAATAAGCTTTGTATCAGCATAGCTGGGGATACAACATGTATGGGGGAGAAATCTGGGGTTTAGAGTGTCTTTTTATATAATATCCTAGACACTGCTTAGTATATTCTATTCTATTTATATATTTACATTATGCATTTGTGATTGATATGATGACATATGATTGATATGATATATGATATGATACACCATTCTAGCAACAACCAGGCATAACCCCTGCCCTATGGGGTCATGGAACAGGGGGCCCCAAAGCTATATTTGATCCATGAGGTCATTCCCAGCAAGGAGGCCTAGCTGGAGCAAGGATGAGAGCTGACCCAAGCTAGGCCTCCCCCAGGTTCCAGATGGATCTATAAAAGGGAAATTCAAGAGCTTTGGGTTGGCTGATTTTATCACATGGACCGAGATGCCCCACAGGAAAAGCCTGAGCTCAGAAAAGCTGGAACATTCTGGCAGCCCCAGGGTTCCCACCTCCAACCCTTCCTCAAGGCCAGCAGCATCCAGCACTTGGATTCCACAAGCTGCCCTTTCAGTAAAGACTCCTTTTCTAATTGGGCTAGCTAGTGTTTCCTGCAACCAGAGTCTTAACTTCCACATACACTGCTCTGCTCCAATTCTCATTTCCCCTCCTACCCATGGCTCTCAGTCTTCTCCAGAGAGAAAGCAAATTTGTTCCATCCATCTGTTTGGTCTGCGACTGGGGAAAATGAGTTCTATGAGAATGTTGGGGGGGACCCTCAGGAAACCGCTCCTCTCCCATAAGTCCTGGGACTCTGTGCCACTGCCAAACACTTTCTTATGGGAAGCAGATGAGAATAACAGACTTTCCATAAAAGTTTAGTGAAAAGCTTACCAAATAAGGTAAAAGATGATTGAATGAGATGTCACCAATGGCCCTTAATTTCTGCACCAAGTGAAACAATAAACAGGGGAACACTGCCCCCATGCCCCACCCCAGAAGGACAGCCTGCAGTGGCTCTCAGAGGCCTGGCTGCAACCTCGAGCAGCACTCTGCCACGGCCCTGCAGCTGTGTGAGCCAGGCCAGAGCTGGGCCCAGCACTGCTCAGAGTCGAAGCATCCTCTCCATGGGCAAACAGAAGATGGCAGGCCCAGAATTTCGCTTTGGCCATCAGACTCCTGAGCCTGCATCATTAGCCGGTAGAGTCTACCTCTTCTACCTCTGATCTCTTCACCTCCCTCCAGCCCTGTCCAGTCCATCCCACACCCCACTCAAGGCCACTCTGCCTTAGGGACAGCTTTATTACTACCACTTTCTTACTCAAATAGCAGCAGCAGCCTATTCCCAGGCCAACTGCAGAATGCCATTTTAATTATGTCCCACTCCTTCATAAAACTCTTTAGTGGCTTCCTAAAGCTCTAGAATAAAGTCTTGACTGCTCACCAAGGTCTGCCAAATCTCATAAAGTATCTCTCCAACGCTCCTCTTCGGCCTCATGAAAACCTCTCTGCCTGTTGTCTACTCTGTTACAGCTACACTAGACCTGTGCTGTCCAGTATGGTAGCCATCAGCCAGGTGTGGCTACTTAATTCAGTCTCTTGTTTGCATCAGCCACATTTAAGTTCTCAAAGTCCCATGTGACTATGGCCACCACATGGGACAGCACAACTCTACACCTTCCTTGGTTCTTACTATGGACCCGGCCCTTTATTGCCTCCAGCCTCTGCCTCCACTGTGTCCCCACCCTTCCCTTCCCAGGCCTCTCCTTGAATTTCTTTTGATCCTTCAAGTCTCAGCTTACACACCACTGATCCAGGAAGCCTTTTTTGTCCCCTGTGATTAAGTTAAGTAACTCCGTTAAACACTCCAAGGTATATTTAATAATTAAAATGATTTAACTCTATACAATCTGTTGTTTCCCATAAGAACCAGCCCTATTCTATGAACAGCTTTATCTACAGTGCCTGGTGGGTGGTTGATAAGACTTCTTAAAATCTGCCCCCTTTCAAATGCCACTTCCTCCAGGGCTTCCAACACTTAATGTAAATTGTTCATTCTTTGCACCTTTCATAGACTAGTTTGACAATCCCACCCTTCACGTGTCTCTTCCTCCTACCCCTGCTGTATGCCTGGAAGAGCAGGGGCCACGTCACCCCAGCACCTGGCCCCGTGTCTGGCACACGTCTTGCACTCAAGGACGGTGAGTTGGTGGAGAAGCACTGAAATCTCAGAGCCATCAACAAGTGACCAGCTATTGAGTTGGGATAATTAACGAGGATGGGATGATGGCAGGACAGGAACTTCAAAAGGAAATTATCTGAATAACAACAGATTAACGAGGCTGCTGGGAAACCTGAAGAAGCTCTCCAGCAGATTTCTGGCAAAATGACACTTTTTAAGAAATGGTAGTGCAAAGGTCAGACATTGAGTGGCATCCCAGCTGTCAATTCTATCAGGAACATTTTGCCCAAATGAAAATTGATATTTGAGTTTCATTCTGCATTCTTTTTAAAAATTAGCAAGTAGTTATACTTCTCACCTACATTTTGTTAAATGTGAGATTTGAAAACTTATTTCATGCCATTTAATTTCATTCTCAAGATGAACATCCAATCCAAACTTACTAACTTTACTCTCATTTTCTACACAAATTTTGGTCCCCAATTATGGTCCTAATTTGATCCCAATATGAATACCCTCACTTAAGGAAGGCTTCCTGCATGGATGATAGTTTAATTCCCTCTAACAAATTAACATTGCAAAGACTGTCACTTCTATGGTCTCACATTTGTCCTCCAGAAGTTATAACCTTCGCTCTAATAGCCACTAAGTCCCCTAAAACAGAATTATCCTCTTACACATGAAGACTGACCAGAGAAGGCATTTTCAGAACAAGAGGCTACACAGTAGCAACAAGAGAGACACAACAATACTAGCCCATTTCCATTCATTTTATGCCCTTTTAGGTAGAAGAGGCTGAAAGGACAGAAAGAGCCCTTCATTCTCAGGTTACATAATTCACAAGGTTGTAACCAAACCAGTTCAAAGTGATTTTTATTTTTAGTCTATTCAATCAGCTTTTGATTGGCTCACAAATACAATAAGAGATTTCTAATATACATATTTGTTCTAGCCCCCTGCACACTCATAGAAAGTAAAAGTTTGAGAAATTTTCAGTAGGCAAGAATAATACAGAATTCTTAGTTTGTAACACACAAACTTTCAACTGGTCATAATATATTAATCCTAACTAGTGTAAGTAACTTAACTTTCCCACTTAATCCAAAAGCAAGTCCAATTACTTTTGAATTTCAATCAAACACTGAAAGACCAGAAAAGACAGGCGGGCAGTTTTTAGCAAACTTTACTCTCACGGTCTAATAACACAGGCTGAGGGAAACATGTTGCTTCCACAGTTCTAATTTTTCACCTGCCTTCTCCCAGGCTTCCCCCACTGTGCTCAGCTGACATCCTCAAGTATCAAGGAATATGAATTTAACCTGCTGTGTGGCTTCTCTAACTTCGGTTACTTAATGTGATGCCTTTCCTGTTTTCTAGTTACACAGGGCTTGGCTGAGGTTAAAGACATAAACAGGAGGCTAAATAATAAACGACTTTTAAAATTTCAGAATCCATCATTAGGAAAAAAAGAAAGGAAATGTCATAAATACTAGTACTTTGGCTCACATTATAAACAGACAAGATCCCAACAGCTTAAATAAAGGGTATCTGAAAAGAATGGAGAGTTCCCAGCACCATCTTGACTAAAAAGAAGCAAAGACAATAACATTCTGAGACATGAGACCCTTCCTGTTCCTGATCTCAAACCCTTACAAGCTTTACTTCACCAAAGGAGACATCTCAACTCGCTCCAATGATCTAGAAGGCCTACCCTAGATAACCCAGGTTCTGCACAGTAAGACACACTCAGTTTACTCACAGATGAGTCTGCTCAGAACCTAGTTAATTCTAAGGAGATTGGCAACCTGAGGCCCAGGCTACAGCAAATTAGCAGTAAAAGGTTGAAATTTGAGAGAAGTACTAGAGACACCAATTTGGTCAACAGTGATAGGTGGTCTCTAGCATCACAGGACAAACATAAACAAAACAAACAAAAAAACCCACCAAAGGTAGACATCAGAGGAGACCATCTGAGACTACTCTGGACTGAGAGAGGCTACTAAGCTTGCTTTCCCGAGACCATCCAAAGGCACCCACCCCTACACTGGAAAAAATAACAGCCACTTCTAATCTTGAACCTGAGCTATGAAGAAAGGATTCCAATCTGCTCAGGACACAGTCTGTGTAGGAAAGCCAGGAAGTATTCAAAATGCTGTAATTTATAAAGACTTTCCTCAAAGTGGTTAATCATTTTGCAAGTGCTGACATGTAAAGAGCAAGGCTCTGGTCACTTGGGGAGTTGTCTTATGAGGAAAGCTCCTTTCTCCCACACCATCAGCTGATGAAGCTCTGAACACGGACAGTCCACACAGGAAGCTGTTCCAAGGACAGCATTCCAAAGTCAGCTATCACAACAAACAGCAGATGTCCTGAAAAGGCGCAGATATCTCCTCCCCACACCCAAAGTGTTTGAGAAGGAAAAACAAAAAAAACAAAAAAAACAAAAAAAAAATGTGTGACCAGATAGGCAAATGATTTGAAAAAATAAATTTCTAAGTTTCCAAAGAGTACAAAAGAGCCACCTAAAAAAAAAATTAAAAACTCTTTTTTTAAAGACAAATCATTCTCATTTTTACAAAAAAAGTAATCAAATAAATGTCCCCTTGTATAACTGCCAGGCCCACAGGCAGGTCTTCCAACATGAGATAATCAAAATGAAAGCATTTCCTTGAGGGATTAGACGCTTCCAAGTAGCAAATTTCCATTTTAAAATAAGTGTATTTATTGCTATTTTCTTCAGCACAATAGTGTGGACAGTTGTTCAGTATTAAATTCTAGTTTCTCAACTCCTGTAATGCATGAAAACAGTCCACGTTTCAGGGTGGGGTCGTGTGAGGGTAGGAACCCCCACCCCACTGGCAGTGAATTACTAAAATGCATCCCCTTAGAGAGAGACAGGACTAAGGCATCTGGCTGAAATGCAACCAACGTGGTCAAGCCAGTGTGTTCCCACCACGATGGCCGGCTAGTTATGTCTTTATTGATAACTGCTTCGCCTGCTTCTGCTTCTAGAAAGACCCTAAGGGTCCTACCTGGTGAGTTGCCTCAAAGACCTGCCCAGTATTTTCTTCACACATTTGCTTTATATCCTAAAAGGGTTTAATGAAAACTCATTCAAACTGTCCAGAGTACGCATAACAATACAAGAGGAAGAAGCCATCCAGGGGTTCCCACCTTATCCTCCCTTACCTTGTCCCTACCACAGCATGCAGCAGTTGGATGGCAAACTCCTCCGATCTGCCCGGCACTTTTCCAGTTTTTAAACTGAAAGCCCTATATCCTGGGACTCCCTTACTGCCAGACAACTGGGACAGTCGGACATCCTACGCAGAACAGTGACATTCACACCTTGTGGACAGTGCCCAGAGATGTGGTTATGCACAGCCCCTTGTCTTGTTAGCTCGTGGAAACATAACTGTGAGTGGAAATCTGTTAGTCAGACTTGGGTTCAAATCCCATTCCCCTCACTTCCCAGCAGAATAACGTTCAGCTCTCTAAGCCTCAGTTTCTACATCTACGAGATAAAAATAACAACAGAACCTTCCTTGGGACATTATATCAGAATTAGGTGAGATCATGGACCCAAACTAAGCTTTCTATTATAAAAGCTATCTAATTTTGCACCCATCATTTCTATCATCATTATATTATAATCATTTAATTCAGTTTTAACACACTATTTGCAAATTTCATGACTTTACTATTAAAAACAAATTGTTTCACCCACATCTCATAACTTAGTCTTGTAGTTGAGAATCCTTGCACCCCTTTTATGAAGGATTTTTTTTCCATATTCATCAAATGGAAATTAAACAAACTGTACCAAATCGTGGCTCTTGGCCACATTCTGACTTCAAGGATAGTGATCTGTACTGTTTTCATACCAGAGTAGAAGCTCCCAAAGAAAGGAAAGATGGTGGGGCTACAACTGGCCCAGGCGGTGTCCTTGTGCAAATTAGAAAAGGAAGCCCCTTCCTCAAGACTCTTTACCTCCATCTGCCAGAAAACTATTACTATATAGTGATTTTGTTAGAACACGGGATAGTGTTGCTACCTTCTAACAAACTGCCATAACATGTATGTAAATCTGTGATGTGCACGATGCACACAGTGGCCCCAGGGGTGCTCAGCACCCAATCGACACAACTGAATGTTGGTTCTGGACAATGTCCCTTCATCTCCGTAGCATCACAACACTTTAGATAAACTACTTGTGATTTGCCAAAAAATTGTCATCACAAGTCAGATTCATATACTGCTTGTGTGAGTGTGTGATTGCATGTGTGCGCATACCCATTTATACAGTATTTTTTAAATGAACTTTGCAAAAAAAAAAAAGAGAACTGTCTATGTCGTGTTAGATTACTGGCACAAAGCCATAAAGCCATGAGAGCAGCTACTCTTGATATGTCAGGATGAAAAATTTAAAAATATATGCTTTTATTCGGGGGCAATGTCGTGGAGGGAGAAAGAGAAAAGGGGGGCATTCTGGAGTCCTGGGACAAGGCAAAAACTTCCTTATCTTGCATAATCAGAAATTTTAGCAACAGTCATAAATATAATTGCCCCATTTCAAAATCCACTTGCTATAGGACAGAAATAAAGTTTACCAGTGTGAACTTCCTTAAATAGTTTTATATTTAGCTGCTGTCAATTTCAACCTTCCCACCTTCAGAATCTGGCCTCTAAATGAGACCATTAAGAGTTCACAAGGATAATGGGTTTTCCAGAAAGGGGATCCCAGTTTCCCAAGCAATGGGAAGGCCAGACCACAAGAGCCACAGCTCAAAGAAAGTAGATAATTCAAAAATAAAAATTCGTAAACAAGCAGATTTTTCATGGCCCTCTGTACTTGCGGAGCACTGACTCAGACACATTGTTTTTCCTCGACCTCTTATATCATCACTACAAATAACTGTGAGTGCAGCGGGGCCAAGTAAAACAGCTTTCCAAAGAGAGGAAAGCAAACCAGCCCATTTGAGATTCTAATAAGGGCCAGGTGTCCTTTTCGCTGCTTCAGCTGGATTCCCCTCTCTTTTAATCTCACAACACAGAAGGTTTACTTGGTCCCATTTTACAGAGGAGGAAGCTGAGTCTCAGAGACGTTGAACAACTTGCTGAGGTCGCACAGCTATTAGTGGTAAGCCCTGTTTGGCTCCAAAGCTCTTGCCCTTCTGCCACAGCACACTGCCCTGGGCAGAGCTTTAGGTCAGTATTTCTCTAACTTTTATCTGCCCACAGGTTGTCTGCAGGTCTTGTTACAGTAAAGATTCTGGTTCCGGCTTTTCACCAGTGGTTCTCAAATAGGGAGAATTTTCCCCCCCAGGGGCATCTGGCAATGCCCGCAGCCTTTTTTAAAGTATGTTTTTTATTGATTTTTTTTAGAGAGAGAGGGAGGGAGAGGGAAAGACAGAGAGAGAAACATCGATGTAAGAGAAATATCTAGTGGTTGCCTCCTGTACGCACCTTGACTAGGGATGGAATCCACAACCTGGGTATGTGCCCTAACTGGGAATCGAACCGGTGACTTTTGGGGCATGGGACAATGCTCAACCATTGAACCACACTGGCCAGGGCTGGAGACATTTTTTATTGCCACAACTACAGGTGGAGATGCTACTGGATGTTGTAGGCCGAGGTCAGTGATGTTGCTAAACATCCTACAACTCACAAGGCAGGCCCCCAACCCGAATAAACAATTATCCAGTCCAGAATGTCAACAGTGATGCAGTAAAAAAACCTGGCTTTGAAGGTCCCAAGTTCGTGTAAACTTCCAAAGCTGCTGTAATTTTGCAAACTTGCACTGGGATCAAAGGTAGTTCTAGTCTCCTAAAAGTCCAATAGAAAACGTGATGCCATGCAACCAATGGCTAGATTGTGATAAAATTTAATTTCCTCACAAATACTCTGCCATTATACTGGAGAAAATCAAATCAGCTGATCACAAAGAAGGGTTTCACAAACTGCCCGAGTTTCTATAAGGTCTTTGTTTCTTCACACTGGAGGTCACAATTGAAAAGGCAAAGGATGAGATTATTTTTAGATGCAAATTTTATAATTTCCTGTTTTGGCAGCTCAGACATTTACCCCATTGACATGGATCACATGAAACCATCTTTTATTACTCAGCATTGGCTATTGCCAGCCACCATCAATATCATGCTGGGCCCAGCCAATGTGGCTCAGCAGCTAGCATCAACCTGTGGTCCAGGAGATCACTGTTCAATTCCCAGTCTGGGCACACGCCCAGGTTGTGGGCTCAATCCCCAGTAGGGGACGTGTAGGAGGAAGCCGATCAATGACTCTCTCATCACTGATGTTTCTATCTCCCGCTCCCTTCCTCTCTCTGAAATCAATCAATAAATATATATATCATGCTGGGAAATTACAGGGCTCGCACCAGCATCCACTCAGTTCCTAAAACTCAGTAAAGAAACCAGTCATTCATCTGAGTCTTTAGTGTCCACAGGACCAAAAACACTAGTTCAAATGTAATATTTTTCACTGAAGTAACCATGCATTACAGCATTAATAGAATCTTCAGGTGTCATATTGTTTGATTGTAGCACAGGCTTTAGGAAGACTAATTTGAATATAATTTGGGTGGTAAATGAAGGTTTGGTTAAAATTAGATAGCTTTTGGGAGGGTCTAAAAAAAATAATATGTGCTCATGTATCAGACCCCCAGGCTATACATGTCCTTCTGTCTTTCCTACCTTATCTATCAATGGACTTCTCATCCCTAAAGACCCAGCCCAAAGGTCCCACCTTAACACAGCACCCATGACAGAGTCTTTGACATCTCGGTGTCCCCCTCAGAACATAGTTTAGATTTGAAGGATCCCCATAAAATGACAGTGAATGAATGAATGAATGAATGAATGAATGAATGAACTCTCTTGCCCTTGATCACTAAGCTTTCTGGAGTCTCCCTCCTCTCTGGATATTTCCTTCTCAATTTTTTTCACTGCTTCCCTTCCTCCTCTTTGTCCTAAACACAGATATACCCCAGCTCTCACTTCGGTCCCTTCTCCCTTGGGGGACTAAACCATATCCTTGACAAACAATTCCCAACCCTCCAGCTCTAGCCCAGTTTTCTGCCCTGAAATGCAAACCTGTATTTTCCAATGTTAAATTCATCTTCCCCTCCTAAACCCTGCCTCCCTCATAACTATCATAGGCACTATCAATGGCCCTGTCCCCCAAGCTGAACACTGCAGCTTCTTCCGATATCTCCCTCCTCATCTTTTACATTCTTAGCTGCCATACGACATGATTCCTGTTTCAAGGCACCCTCTTCTATTCCTTCCCCAGTCTGTTCCCACTGTCATACCTCAATTCCACCACATGAATGGTCTCCTAGGCTTCAACATTAGCCCCTAATTGATGGGTACAGGATTAAGGAAATCAGCATGGGAGCTGGTTGTAGAGAGAGTATATGTTGTAACTACCCCATGAGAAGCCCTCAAGACCCCAAATGCCGCTCTAGACCCACCCCAGCTCTCTCCCACATGCAAAAAAGGTAATGGAGCCTGATGGTTAGGACACAGGCCCTGAGGCCACCCGGACTGTGACTCCCTGTAAGGCTTTGGACAGTGTAATCTACTTCCCTGTGACCCAGATTCTTCATCTGTAACAGAGGGAGATTCATCCACTTTATAATGTTCTGAAGAAATTAAAGTGAAACTGGGGTGATGGAGAGGTCACTCTTGAGTTTACCTGAGTACAAACGCCTGTGCCCCAACAAGTGACCTGTGCAATGCCACCAGGAGAGGTTTGATTCTGAAGGGAGAAATCAATGGTTTGTAGAGGAAACATGGACTTGCCTTACAAGGAGACCCACTGACGTGAAGGTAACCACTGTTTACCACTTCCTCACCTTCCTTCAAAAGAAACATCAGTGACATTTGCTGAGCCAGGCCCTGTGCAAAGTGCTATGCATAGGTCGTTTCATTTGAGACCAAAGAGTAAACTCATGCAGGTGAACGAAAAGGTTTTGTAGGAGGCAAAGAAAACTGCTGATTAAAATGATACTGGGCCAGAAGTCCCCTATAAATTTCACTAGCATTCTTACGTTTCTTGCAAAACCTCAGAAATGCCATTTGGAACACAGCAACAAACACAATTAACCTCATTAAACAATGCAGATGAAAACATCAGGGTAGGAAAATGCATGAGGTTCAAAATAAAAGAGAAAAGAATCGACGTATCAGGAGGAAGAAGATTTTAAATAAAGCCCTAATATAAACCAGATGAGACAGCTAAACAGAAAAGGAAAGATTCGAAGAAAACAAATCAGGGAGGAGAGGAACTGGGTGGGGGGAAATGGCTAGAAGTTATTTTGACTTTCTACAGAACAGCAGATGATACAATGGCTCTCATCACACTGAGGGCAGGTCCCCTGTGTGGTCTTAGGCAAGTTCCTGAGCCGCTGTGATTAAGTAATGGGACAGCGTCAGCACTACACCTCACACAGTTGCTCTTAGGGGCATCTGAGTACAGCACTCAGCTCCGAGCCTGCACCAGAGCCTTCCACGTTAACAGCAGTGGCGAGGACAGTGATGATTTAAGCTAAAAGCAGCACCCTGCCAGGACCTCCCAAGCTGCGGTTCCATGAACCTTCCTCTATCCGTGCGATAACCCTCAGACAGACCTTGCCACACAGAGTGCTGGGGAGGCTGCTGTGGTTTCAGGAAATGTGGTCATTTTGGACCATTCTCCTTGAGTCCTCTGGGCAAGAAGGAGCACATTTGTGTCTGGAAAGCAACAGAGCAAGGGGCCAGCAGGCAAAGATAACCCCAGCCCAGAAAAGGGGGACGAGATAATGAGGTCTTCAAAAAGATTCCACATCCTCCAGAGAATCCTGTGTCATCGCGTGTCAGAAGTCTCCACGCAGCACAAGCATCCTCAAGACCCCACTAAACTCCCACGACCTCTCCACCTGTAACAGCTGCTCAAGCGGCATCCTCAGGATACCCACTGAGGTTTGCACCTGGCAGGTTTTTGAGGTGCATGAAGTTCCCAGTGTGGAACTGGCAAGCACAGCATTCTGTTCTGTCTTTTAAAGCGACTAGAGCTTGAGCGTTAAAATCGTCTAAATCCTGGCACGCATCGTAAAGGTAGTACAACAGAGACCTCTGGCAGGAGCGCCGCTGGGTGTCACGAAGGTCAGTGGAATATCTACATGAAGCGTGATTTCTACTGTCTGAGGAGCAATCAGGTTTGCCTCCTCCTTCCTGTCTGAACTCTGCCAGGACAAAGACCTCCCCGGCCCTTTCAAAGAAAATCACCTTGCAGTGCATTCCTGCTGGATGTGGATGGGAAAAGCAACGCTTTAAAGAAGGTCGTTTGTCTAAATCAAGATTACTTCCAGCACACTGAAACATGCACGTAGGTGGCGAGGGAGCTCTTGATTCCAGGATCAAGCGACTAAGTTTAAAGAGGTGGGGTTTTTTTAGCAACTATTTAGAAAAATATGTTTAAGTCTGGCCAAGAAACATAAAAAGAGAGTAGCACTAATAAACCCCAAAGAAATTAAGGTTAGAGTGGCAGCTGATCTCCATCAGTAGGTTTCTGAGTGGGGATATGCTGAGCGATGATAAAGTGGGTGCTGGGTATAGGACCACGGGCCCCAGTGTGCGGTGCTGGAGGACGCAGAGACGCGGCCGCCCATCTGTGGATTCTTTGAGAGAGGAGAACTTTCCTCTATTAGTAACTTTTAAAAATGTGAACTAACTCATGCTGGCAGTTCAGATCCTCCCATCAAATTTCATTAGGTGATCAGGTTGAATTCAAAGATTTATGCAGGGTAGAAAGAGAAAGTCAAGTCCAGGGGAAATTTGGGGAAGGGGGAAGAAAAGTGAACAAAATCCTATGGTCTGAACTTAAAGTTTTAGAGTCTAGAAAACAGGGTAAAACTAGAGGACTTGGTTAAGTGGGTCAAAAAATAAAGGTTTCAGTTGCATAAAAAGCCAAATGGTGAGTTCAGATTTTCAGTGTGATATGCTAAATACTTGCTGCTATTTATACGCACAAATATTTGCCTTTACTTGAGATGTAGTGGGACTCTGCCTGAGGCAGGATTTTTTAATAGTAATAATAAAATATTTAATAGTACTTAGAGCAAAGCATGTGTGGTCATGATGTTTTAAAGGGGAGAAAGAAAAGGCAGTTCAGAACATCTGTACCACATTTCCACATGATAAAACCACCACTCCAAAATTATTCTGAAGTTTGGTGGTGCTGCAGGGTGGGGCATAGTGTAGCAGTTCACGTAGAGAAATGTTTATTTGTAAAAAAAACAGAAAGGGAGGCTCAAAGGCCGTTTTGGAAAAGCAGGGGCAACAACCTTTGCTGTAAAATAAAACAGCCAATTAATAGCGAGAGTCCGGTAGTCAAAAAGTGAGGTTTATGTGTCTACTTGGATCCATAATTATTGCCTCCATAAATACTCCTGAGAATGAAGTCTTTTATTTTCACAGAATCTCAACCTTCCCAAGTGGTATCTCAGGTCAAAACACTACCCCCTAGCCCCTCCCTTAGGTTTCTTTTCCAGGGCTTTCCTCCTGGCCAGGCCTACGTTTTCTGAGAGGAAAGGAGGAAGGGAGGGGGTAGTTGAAGGCAGCTTCTGTCTGTCTTTCTCGGTCCCACCCCCTCTCCGTTTCTCTCCGTCCCTCTCACGTGTACACACACACACTCCCCACTTGTTTTCTTTTCAGGCTCAAAGCCCCACCTCTCCTCAGCACGTCTGTTTCCTAGCTCAGTCGCCTGCAGTCAGCCTTGGGTGAGGGAGCACTGTGGTCCGGGCTGCCCTTCCTCAGTAGGACAAAGCTTCACGCACGTGGGGCTGGGAATCACTCTATTCGCCACAGTCACGGAAAGGACGTGTCACTCACTCTACACCAGCAGCTCACAACCTAGGCCCATTTTGTCCCCCAGGGGATACTGTGCAATATCTAGAGACATTTGTGGGGGAAGGAAAAAGGTGCTACTTGCTTCTAGTGGCTAGAGGCCCATAATAGGAGATTATCAGATATCTCTTTTTGACCCACCAATATAGCAGGGCAAAGTTCTATTTATTAAACATCTGCTCTTATCCTTCTGCAATGACCCTTCAAAGCCCCCCAGACACCTTACCTCATCCCTAGCTCAGGATGTCTAATATAACCATGTTTCATTTTATCTCTGAACCTCTCCTGCATGTGGGATCTCTGACTTTCTCATGTATGCGAGGTTCTCGTATATATGTATGTATTAAATTTGGTTATTTTCTCTTACAAAAAAAAAAGAAAATAGAAATCACTGGCAGTATCAAGGAGTGGTGAGGAACAGGTGCCTGGAACCAACAGATCCAAATTTGAACGCCAGATCCATGACTACTTACCCTGAGAACCTGTATCAGAAACATCACCCCTCTGGGCCTCAGCATCCTCACCTAAAGGGCAGAAAACCACTTCCCCCCACAGAGTATCATTGGAAGAATTAATGGCACTCCAAGGAAAATGATTAGCAATGATGTTCCACAGTACCCAATAAATGTTACATGTCATTACTGCTTAATTCCCCTCACAGGTTATGGGCAGCATCAGAGGAAATCATTTAAGTGGAATGTGTTCTGCAAAATACAAAGCCTCCTCCATATGTAAGGTATTAATGAATGTTCCCACCCGAGACACCAGGGTCTTGACATAACTGAGCCTGTCTCAAGTTCCCGTTGCTGCAGCCTATGAAACACACTGAAGAATCCACAGTACTGGTGCTGCAGGACTTCTCACTGCTGAGGTTTTTTGTTTTCTTTTTGTTGGTGGTGCACTGTTTTAGCAAACGATGATGATAATAAATTAGGTCAGCTAACAAAAGAATATTTTTCAAAGAGAAGTCAAACCCAAGGCAGAGCAGCAGGACAGGGCAATGAAGACAGTGATCAGTCTCTCCCTGCCTAACCTCCCGCTATTCTCCCCTCCCCTTCTGCCCTGCCACTTTATTTTTCGCAGCAGGTTCCCAAATGCCTTGTGCCTAATGGCTCCCTGGGGCTCCACCAGCCTCTGTTACAGTAAAAAGCAACCAATTACACTCATTAAAATCAATAAGGGGTAAAACCTGAACCATTTCAAATTAGCATAGAGTGTTCAAACTTTAAAGAATGTATTAAAATTTAAGTGATGCTAAATGAAAATGAATATATTCCTTATGTCATCAGAAATGTGAGAGTAAAAGTTATGAAATCCTGCTTTGGAAGGCGTGGTTAAATCAGGGTGCAGAGAGTGTTCTTCTGATGAGATGATGCATTGGCATCCACCCTGCACAGAGCACCTGGGGAAAATGAAACTCTCTGAGAACAAAGGGAATCTGTACCAAGTCGGCATCAGTGAATGAAAATGCCATGTAATCTCAAAAGATATATCATATTCAAAATTAAATGCTTACTCAAAAAGAGGCATGAAGGAGAAGTAGGCAGTTCCTTGGGTCTTGTCTGAAGTAACAGTTGGAGTAAGTGACAAGGCAGCCTTTAGAAGGATCACACAAACTGGGGGCTTGGTGGTCACAAATTTTCGTGTGTGTGTGTGTGTGTGTGTGTGAAAACAACAATAGACAGGTGACCAATAGTCAGAAATGCCTTATGCACTTGGGCACAACTTCATGATCATTTCCTCAGCCAATATTCTCAGCCTGGCTGGACAGCTCCACCAGTATTTCATCAAACTCGACACATCCAATCCCAGCACCTCCTGCTGATGACTCACCTGCCCACTGTCCTGCCATCAACCCACATCCAGGCCCACACAGTTGTCTGCACAGTACAGCTCCTAGCACTCAGGTCCTGCCTGCAGGTGGAGATGACCTTTCCCTTCAACTTTTTCAGCCACCAACCAGATTCGGATTCTTGGTCACCTGAACAACCACAGTATCCCTCTAACTTATCTCCATGCCTTTAGTCCCTTCCTAGCCAACCCATTATCAATTAGCACTAAGAGTCTTTTCTGATCATGCCATTCTCCAAGGAAAATTCCTTCACAAGCTGTCCAGAGCCTATCTAATAAAGGCCGATCCACTGTGTCCCATGGTCAGAGCCCTCAGTGACCTGACCTCAAACCACCAGCTCACCTTTACTTCCTTTTCTCCTAACAGGTGGAGTTGCACCTGCTCCAAACTCACTGTGCCCCAAACCCACCACAGTCCCCCATCTCAGGCGTGGCTCAGCCATCGCTTCTCCAATCGTACTTCCCTACCACCCATGTGTGATGAAATTCTTTCTGCCTTTGAGGACCAGCTCTGTCATCTCAGCTCTCGTATTCTAAGCTGTATAGCATTTCAGTGCCATCTGAGGCCCTCTGGGTGCCCACGCTGAGAAGCAGTAGCATGCAGTGTGTCAAGTGTATTCTCTGGAGACAGACTTCCGAGGTCCCACTCTTGGTTCCAGCACCTGCTGTATATAACTGGGAACAATTACTTACCTCTTTGTGCCTCAGTTTCCTTATCTGTGTATGAGGATGACTACGGCAATATTTACTTAGTACAGTAACCTGGTATAGAATAAGCCACAATAAGTGTCAGCTGTTTCTCTGTTGCCCACCTGAATCCCTAAGCAAGACCATAAACTTGTCAAGGGTGCTCCCACACATCCTGCACATGGACATTCAGCATGTGCCCAATGCTGTCCAACACACTTCAAAAAAAAATGAAGGAAAATTTCCAATTAAGGTTACCCTCATAGTTACTGTTCTACTCCCAACATAGAGCAATGATAGGGAAAACAGAAAAGAACATGGCACTTATACAATCATTATAAACTTTTCCAATACTGCCAAGATACACCACAGAGCAATTCTCAAGGTATTGTTTAACTATTTTTTCACTCTTTCAAATATTTATTGAGCACCTGCAGGCAATACTGAGGTCCAGAAATATTGATGGAATGTACTGATCAGGTAAGAAACTGCCTTTATTAAAATACGGAGAAATTGTTAGGTTTTATAATGTACTTATAGGAAACAACTCTTGGAAAAAAAAGTGTGTAAAATGTTACATTTAGGTAGTCACTTGTGTTTGGGAATGTTTTCCGTGATAAGCTTTGTTGGTAGAAATAGAATATATCGAATCTGTGGAGTCAGAATTAGAAATGCCTGCATGGGCAAAATCATGGCTCACCCAGCAAAACTGGAGACAAGTGTGTATTAAAGAGAAGAAGCCATATGGCTTTGAGAAAGGAGAGATGAGGGTGGAGTTTAGAAGTTTGGACAAAGATTTTGTGGGTGAGTTTTGAGCTATCCCTAAAAGGTTTATGAGCTCAAGAACTTCTAGGTCACAAACTTTCCTTGGTGGGTCTCCCACTGGCCTGGGGACAATCTGGATAAATAAAGCAGAAGATCAAGAATTCATATTGCCTGGCCCTCCGCCTCCCTGCTTCCCACCCGTCCCCACCCCCCACCCCCCCCACCCCCCTCCCACACACACACACAACCTGGAGGGAAGCCCAGGCCCAGTCTCCTGGGGATTTTACTTGTGCTAGGTCAACAGCAATTGTGGCCACTGATGACTTGAGGGCTTTTCTGCCCCTGCTACTAAAGAAAGGCCAGCTGCCCAAGGAGATTAGCACAGGAGATCCACAGGCATGGCAGCAGAACATATATCCCTTCCTTTCAAACATTTTACAGTGCAGTGAGTCCAAAGACTCCTAGCTCTCCTCTAAGGACCAGCCAAGAATATATTAAGGAGAGTGAATACAGGAGGATCCTGGTATATAAACCCACTTTTTCTTTAATGAGATCAGTAGTATTTTGGGCACTTGATTACTAAAACCTTTACATGGAACAATATGTTCTTTGCAGAAAAAGCTAGAGAGCAAGGTAAACTATTACTACATCAAACAATGTCTTATCAAATCAACCTGTATCCAAAAGCATCAGACAGCCCTAGTGAGTAATGTTGTGTTTCGGCCAGCACTTCAGCTCACATTAGCACATCCGTCGTAGTTCTTGGGCAACCGTTCTGGTCTTCCAAATAAGTTGAGGTCATAATCTTTCTGTTGTTGTTTCCTGCCAGGCATAGACGTGGTTTCACCCTCAGCCTTTTTTCCAGACCACCGAAACGCAAGACACTAAAGCAATCTGACTCTCCCCATGTGCAACTCCTGCCAACTTGGAATCTCCCGAAACAACTGACTAAGCAAGGCCAGGACTCCAGGAGATGGGGTTTATACGAGGGCCAACACCTCTACCTAAGAATGAACCATAAAACCACCAGCTCTCTACTCCCCAGCATTACGCCATCTAGCCCCAACAGGGTGGAACCGTGCAAAAGAAAAATCAGGAACACACTGAAATTAAAACTGCAAGTATATTTTAAATCCTGTTTCAGATTCATTTAAATTAACTGAGGTCAGGAAACTTCTTTATTCGAGCTGGGTTGTTCTTACTGGTTTAATATCAAAATCAGCCACATTTTTCCACTAAAAAAAAAAAAAATCAATCCCTGACAGAAGAAGGTTCTAAAACTCAGAAGAGAATATGGAAAGAGCTTGCAATAAGCTTTGCCTTTTAGAATAACTAGTGGAGAAAATTATTAGAATAACTAATGGAGAAAATTATTCAGTGACTGGGCCATGGGAAACAACTGTTTGTATATTATTACATATCTTGCAGGTCACAAGTTAAGAGCACAGTTTTTATTTTCTAACACAGCATTTTTCCAAAGTGCTGCACAAAGAACACCAACGCAGCAAGAGAAAAGCAGCCAGATAGTGAGTGTGAGGAGCTCTGCCCTCCCCAGCCCCCTCCTTGGAAACGACAGATGCATATCTGCAGTCAACTCTATGAAGCTGGCTTTTTCCCAAGTCTGTTTCGCCCTGCTGTCCTTTTTATCTCATAACACATACCAACATCCCACAAAATGGCTTCTGTTCTGCAGGGCACGCTTTGAGAAAGATTCCTTTAGAAAAGGGATATAATAAAATGATCCAACAGCTGAGACCCTGGAGCCTGCCGGATCGGAATACCAGCGTAACCCCTGGTTAGCTGTGGGGCATCGGGCAAGCTTCTTAATGTCGCTTCTCCCTCAGTTTCCCCAGGTAACATGGGCAAAATAATAGCACCTACCTCTTAGGCATGGGTGTTCCCATATGACTGCAATAGTCTTCTGAGAGCCTTATGTGGCTGGTTCCCTTTCGTCACCCAGATCTCACTTCACAGTGCCACCCCCTCCAAGAGGTCTTCCCTGACTGCCGATACGAAGTTGGCCCCACCCAGGTCACTAGTTCTTCATCCCCTACTTTTCTTCCTGATACTTCCCTGTTTGACTGTTAAATAGATATCTGTATTCTAGTTTACCCCAATAGAACACAAGCACCACGAAGTCAAATTTTATCAGGAATCACTGGCTAGCCCAAACTAAATCACCAGTAAGTAGTCATTCAACGGCTGCATGAATGAATGAGTGAGGTAGCTGTGAGAATTAAACATGAATCACATAAAGCATTCTTTATAATGTCTGACACATAAGCATCAGTCCAGATGCTGTTCTGGAAGCTTCTGGTGAATGATGTGGGTAATGGACTCATAATTCTGACACTCTGTAACTTGCCTCTTCTTGCTGTATTGTGTGCAAACATTTTGTGGCATTTACTTGGAGGTGTGTGGGTAAATAGGCTTCCAAAAATAGGGCAGGTCGGGGGAGCACAGGTAGGCCCTGAGAATAGCATTTTACTGATTTCCATGGTGTAAATATTCCCACCATGACCAGTTTCAAGCTATCAATGATTAAAAAGCAAGTTCTAGAAATTCCTGAAAATATAACAAATGGCTCTCACAAGACAGTACAATTCTTCTCTTGGGAAGGGTCCTTTCACGCCTCCAACTCTTGTTTGTTGAGTTCAAGTTTAAAATAAGATTTTTATCTAGAGACACTTTTTCCACATTCTCCCCTCTTGGCTATCCAAGGAGTGGTCTGATGCTCAAGGAAACTAGTTGGATGTGTTGGGCTGCATTTCCTGTACCACTCTCTGTGGGGTCTCGGGCTGAAGTTTAAGGCTCTAAATATGATCTGTATCCACACCAGACCATTGTGAGGACCAACTAATCTCATAATTGTGTTTAGAATCATTTAAATGGAGGCATCCACACAACAGAATCAAGGCATCATCTATTAAGTGCCACCAATGAGCAGAATCTAATAATGGAATAAAAGTGACTCTTTCCTGACCACAAGATTCCAATGTAGAGTGAAAGTCAATACTGCAGATGGAGGTTTCTCTGGCACCACAGGCTTGTCGTACATGCAACATGACCCCTTGGCACCCAAAGCAAAGCATCAGCTTTTTTCAAGTTCAGCAATCTACCAACCCAAATTTTGAGATAACACAACCAAAATTCAAAATCCACAGTCATTCTGCATGCAAGTGATAACATGCCAGTAATTGCTGCTTCTCTTCTGTAAAGTAAATGGAAAGTCTATGGAATAAGGCAGAAAGAGATTAGTTTCTGATTCACTGTACCAGCTATCTATTGCTATGTAACAAATTACCCCAAAATTCAGCAGCTTAAAACAACACACATTTATTATCTCACAGTCTCTGTGGATCAGGAAGCCAGGCATAGCTTAGCTGGGTACTCTGTTCCACAGTTTCTCACAAAGCTGCAATTGAGGTGCCAGCCCAGGGCCTATGATCTCATCTGAAGGCTCAATTGGAGAAGGATCTGCTTCCAGCTCATTAAGTGATTGTTGGCAGTTTTCAGTTCTTTGTGGCTGTGTGAGTGAGGGTCTTGGTTCCTCACTGGGTGTATGCTGAAGGCTGCCCTCAGTTCCTCACCACATGGGCATCTCCCACATGGCAGCTTGCTTCATAAAAGCATGCAAGTTGACAAGGCAATAGAGTCTGCTAACAAGACCGAAGTAACAGTCTTATGTAACCTAATCATGGCAGTGTCATTGGCATCCCATTACCTATGCCATATTTCATTGTTTAAAAGCAAGTGACTAGGTTCAGCTTATACTTAAGGGGAGGGGATTATACAAGGGCATGAATTCCAAGAGGTAGGGATCATTGGGGCCGTCTTAGAAGTCTGCCCACCACAATCACCCTCTTGGAATATGAATAGGAAGACCAGGCCCAACAAAACACCCCTTTAAGCTTCTCAATATGAAACCAAGCCATGTGGTTTCCCAAGCATATTTCTGAGGTCTCATACTTAGCAAACTAAGGTCTTATTCTTTAGTCCACTAAATACAAAACAAAACAAGGGAGCACCAAAGACATGAAGTCTGAAAACACAAAATTCTGTTCAAATGTTCTAAGCAAATACAATCTACATCAGAGAAAACCCCTGGGAGCATCTGTATTAGAAAGTCCCAACATGGAAGCCATTTTTCTGAACAACAAAACGAGTGATTCACAGGAAAGGCTGCCCATCTGAGCAGGTAGAGAATGCCAGGAAATCTAGTTTGGTCTGGAAGCAAATATCTTTTGGAATTTTTATGTATTGCTGTAGCGTATTTTGAAAATATACTTCATGCCATTTTATTGCTTACTATTTTCTGTGAAGTCTGTGTCTCCCATAGTACACTGATTACATGGTACTTTTGAGATCCAGACCCACCATAGTGGCAAAAAACTGCTGTAAAAACTTCAGTCCTTGGCTGTCACCTACCTTCTATCTAAGCTCTATCCAACCACATAGTCTCAGATATATGAGCATCCCAACATTCAATGGTGGTGGCAGGCCAGAGAGGCAGCCTCTGAAAGACTTCGAATAATTTAATCCACTAAGTGCAAAACACATAGAAAACCTAGAACACTGTGTCCTACATGAATGTAAATGCAAACAAAGATTATCTTAAATCTAAAATGTTCAAAGGTGCTCTGCACATTTTACCACACTTTCCAGAACTACCCATACAATTTACTTTCTGCAAATTCTGCCTCAATTCAACTATAAAAAATACTTAAGTTTATTGGTTTGATGATCACCTATTCATTTTGCTCATTTTGCATAGAGATATTTGATAGACATCTAAAACTTACGCAGTACCATACTCAAAAGGCCCTGAAACAATGACCATCTGTGGGAAAGCAGTTGTAAACCACCTGAGAGCTGACATGTGCTACACACGCCAGGATCCTGAATACGTGTTGAATAATAATGGAACATATGTGTGGTGAGCAGAGAAAAAAAATCTAATGCAAAATTCCATGTTAAAGGTGATAAGCAGACAGGAAGGTTATAAAGCAGGTGACAAAGGGAATTTTAAGGCTGTAGATGTCTTCCAAGCTGTGAAAATAACTTGGTAACATATTTCACTTGTAAAATATGTCTTTGGGGCAATAAAGTGAATGTCCTTACCTCTCTCAGATGTATGTTTTCCTTCTCTTTCTGGTCTAAAATCACCTCCAAGTGGCTGACTTGAGACTCAGCCTCTGCCACCCGCCGCGTCCGTTCACTGTCATCCTCCAGACTTTTGGACGGCAAACCTTTACTTTGTAACATCTCGAGCAGCTTTTTAATGGACTCGTCTCGGGCATTGAGGGTCTGTTTCTGCGTTTCGATTCTCAGCTCCATCTCCTCCAAGGTCTTCCTCAACAGGAACAGCTCCTTGGCCTGCCGGTCATGCTCGGCTTGCAGCCGCCGGAAGTTCTCCTCGGTCAGCTCGATGGTGAAGTGCTCGGCGCCTCGGTTGCCGCTCTCTTGCTGCAGGAGGTGGTTGAGGTCTCTCTGGGTTCGCAGCTCATCCTGAAGAGCCTGGATTGTCAGCTGCAGGTGCTGTGATGAGAAAGACAGCAGGAGAGGAGAAAAGAGGAAAAAAGTCAATGGAAACGCCAAGTGCTGTTTGCTGGTGCCACACCATGAAGATGGAATGTTAATCATGAGGCCCACAGGGCCAGGGTGAGGTCCTCCAGGGTGACTTCAGAAGTGTGGGACAGCACATGGAGAGGGGAAGTTAATTCAATGATGCTTTCTCAATGTCTTAGGAGAAGAGAAATGTACACATACACAGAAACAGTATATTAGTGTCAGTCACAAGGGAAATTACAGATCTACGGTTTTAATTTAGGAAGTGGAAAGGGTTGGAGGGAAACTCACAAACACACCTTCTTTATGCCCACAGTGCTCCAGACCCAGTATTCCTTGTTTCCTAAAGAAGTTCTTTACTCTGCTATCCATTATTTTCCATGATAAATGCATGTCCATTTAAAAATGAAAATAATAGCATCCACTACAGGCAGACACAAACAAGGACTTTATTTTTACAAATAAAGCTGTGAACAGGTTTAGTAAACAGGATTACTGCATCTGCAAGCAAAAGGGAGCAAACGCAGAGACAGACACTCAAACACATGAGGAGGTAAGGCTGTGCAGAGCAAAACGAGCGGGCTGCAAAGAGTGGACAAACCTTGGTTCTTCTGGCATCCAGTAACTGAACAGCATGGGAAATGAAAAAAATGAAGCAAAAAATCAACACAAAGAAAAGTCCAGTGCAAGCAAAGGATATTTAACAGAAAGAACTTAATCAACATAAAATACCTTCACAGAGAAGAGAAAAAGAAAAAAAACATAATTTATATTACAGCAAAGACCCATAAGCTGCACAGAATCTATAGTATTGACTCTTGATAGACGTAATTTTTTTAAGTGCAGTTTATTCCACCTTTTGTTTTCTTAAATCTCCCTGACGCAGGGAGAAAAGCACAATACTCCAGACACACTCGCTTATTATTGCAGGTCATCATTTTAACCAAAATCACAGGGAAAGCACCAGAGAAACAAAATAGTTGCCAGTTGTGAGAAAAGAACCCCTTGCATGAAGACAGTTGGTGAATTCAGCAACGGTTCCCCACAGGGTCAAGCCCCAGGCTGTTCAGGAGAGGCAGCCACAAGCCTGAAGGCATTTTTTGTCATAGCAACAAATCAGGAGATTTCCAAAACAGCACTTAGGCATTCAATCACCAAACACATTCTCCTGCCTGTGAGAGGACCAGACACAACACTAAGCAAGGGAACCCAGAAAAACATAAGGCATAGCTCCTGCCCACAGGGGACTCACTGTATTATAAGGAATGGATAATACCGTGTCTAATTCACATAAATATTGGAGCAGTCAGCATTTTAAAATCTTTCTGAAGACCTATAGCTAATGCCCAGAGATGCTGAGATCTTTCTGAGTGTGACCTATACCCAGAAATTAGCACTGAGCGATGCATCATCTTGATAAAACTATGGATGCCCACTTCATCTGTACATTTTCATTGAAATTCCTAGAGCACAGGGATCAGATGTTCTCTTTCTCACTCATGAGCCATAATGCCTCACAGGGTTCTGACAGGGAGTTAGCAATTGACATGTATTTAATGATGGTCACTATGAATTATTTTTTAAAAATATAATGCACCCCTTCCCTGGCCAGATGGCTCAGTTAGTTGGAGTGTTGTCCCATACACCAAAAGGTGTTCAATTCTGGGTCAGGGTACATACCTAGGTTGCAGGTTCAATCCCCAGGGGCACATACAGGAGGCAATCAAGTGGTGTTTCTCTCACACATCTCTGTCATTCATTCTCTCTCTCTCTCTCTCTCTCTCTCTCTCTCTCTCTCTCTCTCTCTCTCAAAATCAGTAAACATATCCTTGGGTGAGGAGAGAGAGATGATAGATAGATAGATAGATGATAGATGATAGATAGATAGATAGATAGATAGATAGATAGATAGATAGATAGATAGATAGATAGATAGATAGATGATAGATAGATATAGATAGATGATAGATAGATAGATAGATAGATAGATAGATAGATAGATAGATAGATAGATAGATAGATAGATAGATAGATAGATAGATAGATAGATGATAGATGATAGATAGATGATAGATGATAGATAGATAGATAGATAGATAGATAGATAGATAGATAGATAGATAGATAGATAGATATAGATAGAGGCACCCCTATAAAGTATAAAATTCAGTAGTTTTTTAGTATATTCCCAAGGTTGTACAACCATCAACACAATAAACTTTAGAGCATCTTCATCATCCAGAGCAGAAGTTCTATACAGTTCAGCAGTAACTCTCCATCCCTGTCCCTATCCCCAGGCCCTGGCAACCACTAATTTATTTTCTGTCTCCATGTATCTGCCTCTTCTGGACATTTAATATCAATGGAATCATGCAATCAACTGTTTCTTTCACTTGGCACCTTTCACTCATGTTGCAGCACGTATCAGTAGTACATTCTTTTATAGATGAATATTATTCCATTACAGGGACATATCACATTGTACTTATCCATCCATAAGCTGATTCGTAACAAATATTAACAGCAGCATTATTCCTAGTAGACAAAAAGTGGAAACAGCCTATGTGTCAATCAACTTATAAATGAGTAAATAAAATGTGGTATATCCATACAATGGAATATGAGTTAGCCATACAAAGCAGTAAAGTACTAATACACACCGCAATGTGGATGAACCTTGAAAACATTATGCCATGTGAAGAGAGCCAGTCACAAAAGACCATGTGTTATATGATTCCACTGATACAAAATATCCAGAATCAGCAAATCCACAGGCAGAAAGTAAATTGATGGTTGCCAGGAGTGTCGAAATGAGGGGAATGGAGGGTAATTACTAAAGGGCACAGGGTTTCCTCTTGGGGTGATGCAAATGCTCGGGAATTAGATGGTGGTGTTAGTTGCACAACTTTTTGAATATACTAAAAACCACTAAATTTTACATGTTAGATGAATGAATTGTATGGTACATAAATAACATCTCAATAAAGCTGTTGCAAAGAACACGAAATGGGTTGATAAAATAAATTGACCTTCCTCCACCAGCCCCAGAGCCCTAAATCACATCCAGAAAAAGTCTGCAGGAGTATCAGTAGCTTTCAGCCCCGTAATGTGGCCACTGCCAAGCCTCTAGGGAGTGGAGAGTGCATGTTCAAGTCACTTCAATATTCTGAAAGATGGCAAGTCTTTGTCCTTGGGAAGTGGCTTGGATTTCTAATAAGATCCAATTTTATTTGAATTTCATATATGATGAATGAGGATGTTCAGGCTGGAAATCATCTTTTCTGAGAGTGACCAAAAATAAGATTGATTTTCTTACATGGTTCAGACAGCCAGAAGGGAATTCCAAAGAAAAAATGCCAAAATTCTTTCAGCAGAGAGAGCAACACTGGATGACAAGTCTGTAAAGGGGCTGCCCCTTTGGATGGGCAAGTTGCCTGCTGCCCTGATCCTTTGTTTCCATGCCTGCGAGATGGGAATAATCATATGCCTACCCCACAGAGTTCCTGTGGAGAACAACTAAGATGCTGCATCCAGCGCCAGGCTTAAAAGCAAAGGGAGGGAGGAAGTTCGGTAGAAAGAAAGGTAGAAAAGAAGGCAGGAAAGCAGGAAACAACAATGATGGGGAGAGATGGAGGAACAAAGGAAGGGAAGGAGGGAGGGAGGAAGGTGGTCTATTTATCAATTCAATATACATTTACCCAATATCTCCCTCATACTCCTCAAAAATATTAAAAAAGAAAGGAAAACAAATGTTCCATGCTCAGAGTCCATGTGGACAAGTAAACTGATCGTAGAAACACTATGTTATGAGGGTTCTGACGGAAGTCCTCCATAGGTGGATGAAGGCACAGAGAGAATGCAACAGGGCAAGAGACATGTGGGGAAACACCCCCAAAACGAGAGCCACCACTGAGCTGCATCTTGCAGAGCAAATGAGAGTTAGCCCTGTGAAAAACGATGGAGAGAGAAGAGAAAGTAAAAAAGCCCAAAGGCAAAGACAGACCAGGCCTGGTAAGGAGCAGAAATCTCGGCAGCGCTCACCACACGACACACATAGTTCTAAGCTCTTTCAGTCCTCACAAGCACCCTGTGAGGGAGCCACTGGCACCATCTCCATTTAATGGATGAGAAAATGGAGATGCAAAGCGGTAAAGTAACTTGCTTCAGGCCACCCAGCTAGATAAGGGGCAGAGCCAGATGTTTCTCCAGACAGTCTGACCCCAACACCCCACACTATACCATCTAGCTTCTGAGTTGGCACAAATACTTCAGGATGGCTGGGGGGGGGGGGGGGGGGGTGCAGGAGTGGTGCTGAGAACAGGCAGGCAGGCAATAATGACAGTTACAGCAATTTTTAAAATTCAAAATTAGCCATCCTAATCAGGCTGTTCCTCATTCAGAGGATGTTTCCAGATTGTACACTTGTTAATACGCAAAATCTGTGTTCCAGGTAGCCATTTTATTAGTCACTAAATGACTCCAGCATGACCAAACGCAATCTGATAACCAACTAAAATTTAATGTTCAAAAATTTCTCAAGTCCATGTCATTTAGTTCTCACATTCTTTTAAGATATTTAAAATTAAGCAGGAATCTTCTTATTCTTAAAAAGGGATTCCTGAGCAAAATGCATGTACCTTATAGAGTCCTGACCACCTTTCTGCATCATATACTAGAGGATGGGGAGGGAATTGGAAGCAATCTCTCTCCCTCTGTCCATCCCTCCATCACTCTCTCTCTTCCCTCAATGTTCTACTTTTAAGAGATTCAATTCAATCATGTCTCAAAATTCACTTATCAGATAGCCATCTCTAGTTAGATATTTAACACAATTTCAATATTAAAATATAAAAACAGCACTTTTAATAAATAATCCACTGAAAAGAATATCCTCTCTGTGTCTGTGTCTCAGTTTCCTCATTTGTGAAAGGGAAAGAGTGACAATTCCTACCACATAGAATTGATGTGAGAGTTAAATGAGTAACACAGTACATATAAAGCTGTAGAAAGTGCCAAGTACAGAGTAATCATGCATACTGTATCAGTCAGGATAGGGTAGAATATGCTGCTGGTGACAACTGCAATAGAAACCCGCATTCTGAAAGACATAATCCACCCGGCACACTGAGGGCATGGAATCAGAATTTGTAGAGCTCAAAAAGACCTTAAAGATTCAGATGTTGACTTCATTTTACAAATCAGAAAATCAGATCGCATGGGTTAAATGTCAGGCCCAAGGGCACACAAACACTGCCAAAGCCAGAATCTCGGTTTCTGGGGTCCTGGACTCCATCCTGGTGTGTATTCCAATAACCTTAAGAGTAGACAAAAAGGAGGTGGTTTTCTACTTTAATGACTTAGAAAATAGCCATCGTGTTAGAGGCAGAATGAGCAATCACCTAAATAGTTTCCCTTACACATCACTGGGTCCTATCCAATAGTTAAATAGCATGGGACACAACAGGGACAATTTATTGAGACCTCCTTTCTAAGTCCTTGGACTTAGACTGTTAGCTAATTAGAATTAGCTATTAGAAGACAAGCACAATAAAAGCTGCCTCTAAAAGATCAGTATACAATACAAGTGAAATCTCAAGCAAAGCCAAAGCACCTTTTCTAAGGGTCAAAAATTAAAAAAAAAAACAAAAAACGATGCACAGTTTTTAATTCCCTCTTCCCAGATTATCCAATTCCTTCAGACTGAATCACTTCCCCCTTCTCAACTGTGAAAGCATATTTCTTTGAAGGCAGTCACCCAAAGCCCACTGGATCAATAATTGAGAGTATTCATTTCAGCTTGTTACCTACATCAGGTACCTACCTACAAACCAGCAATCTGCAAGACTGTGTTCTAGGGGTCTCTTGGGAATCTCCCAGTCATCACCATGGTCTCAGCTTCCCAAAGCCTCAATCACTCTTTCTGTGGCTTCCATTCCACTGCACTAGAGACAGAAGCCCTTTCAATGTCCACCTACATGTGGATAGGACATCACTACATGATCCGACCTCATACCTCGGTCCCAGTCAAATTACTGTCAACTTAGCACTCAAGGCATAGGTGAAACAGGTGGCAAAAACAGCTAATTCTCTTCAAGTACAAAGGTGGGTCTGTGCTTGGATGAGTATTCAGAAAGCTTTTTACTCCCTACCCTGATTCTGGGAACATTCTCCAGTGGCGCTCAAAGAATCAAAGCTCAGAAAGCAAGCCCCCTGCTCCACGGCCTGCCACTGAGGACACCACAGAGGGAAGCAAAGCAGGTATGACAAGAGGCATCCAGGCTACTCCTTACAGTCACTCTGCTAGGAATACAAACAGAATGCATCACATTTATCATGATGCCTAACCTTCGGCCCAGTTCTTTTTAACCTTTCTCCCCCCACACTTATTCACATGCTTTCAACTCTGTCCTGGATAGTAAAGACTAGCCCCTCTCCAGTCCACAGAAGGAAAAAAGGTTAAAATCATTGGTCTGTCCTTTAAGCATAAGTAAACAGGATGGGAGTTGGAAAGATTAGTCTGTCCAATTGATTCCAAGTCTTAGACGGTACAGGAGGCCATAACCACTTCTCTTTCTGGTATTACAGCAGGCTACATTTTCCAGTAGGCCCTCCCAGCATACAACAGCTAGGTAACAGCAAATATATCTTTCAAAGCATTGCTCTGCTTACCAAAAAAAAGTAATCTCCTAGAAAGAGAGAGAAAGTGAGCTTCTCAAGGGCAGGTTCTGGGCCAAAATTGGATTATACCCCCAAATCTAGCACATAATAGGTATTCGATAAATAGTGAGTGAAATATGGGCAGAAAGATGAAAGGACCAAAAGGGGAATTGTCTCACCAGACAGCTGGCACAGGGGAACAGTGTGAGAGAGGATGGGCTTCCATTCCTCTCTGCTTTGTTGTAGTTAGTTTGGGGGTGGGAAAATGGTGGGGAGGGGGAGCTTGTCCTTGGCCTCAGATTACTCTGCCCTGTTCTCTCCTCCAAAACTCAAAATGCCTCCCATCCACCAGCTCGCTCGTCTGACAATACTGCCCCAAAGCTGCCAGCACTATGTCCACTTCACAAGAGGATGAATTGGGCTGGCTTCAGGGATTTGACTAAATCACATCATTCACTGATACGGGCCAGTGTCTACAATTGAGGTTTCCTCCAGTCAATTCTAAGAACTTCATTTTGCACAATTCTTATAAGCTCCCATAGTCCCTTAATTTTGAGAAAAGGAAAATAATGAAAGTACAAGAAACTAAGCCACAGTTGAGTTTATATGAAAAAGGGGGTGTGGAGAATATACTCTGTCTTAGCCAACATTTCGGAGAGTGACTTCCAATTGCTACTAGAGACAGAATCTAATCCAGATTTCAGAATGTCTAAAGCACAAAAAGGTAAACAGAATGAAAATATAATTATACATGTATATGTGTATGTATATATCTATACACACACACACACACACATACACACATATATATGATGTGCATGGAACACACAATTATTTGAATAGGAACTAGCCAGATGTTTAGACTCTACTGTGTCTTATCCCCAAACATGGAAAATATGAGTTCCTGGCAGATTTTTTAAAAAATCTGTGACCTTAAGCTCTTTTCCACACTACAGGGGAAAAACAATGATAAAGTTTTGTACTATAAAGCAGTTTAGGGTTTCATTGCTATGAAAATCGTCTCTGAGCTATATAAAAATATGAATTGGCTTATACCCAAAAGTCTTGAACTTTTTTTTAATAAATCCATACAGCTTCTCAAGCAAGGGCCTAACATAACTCTTTCAAAGAAAACGGAACCTCTCTGCAGACAACTTGGCAGGCTCTGCTTCTTCTGTGACTTTATTTTCCTATTTGTCATTTTCCAGTTTGTCTCTAATCAAATTTTAAGGGCAGGTTTTCTGATCCCTTTTTCCATAACCCCGTGTGCAGGATGTTCAGGACTCCTCATGGCTCCAAATCTTCATGTGTGTGAAAAGACGAACAGCAGATGTCGGCCAAAAACATGTGGCCCCTGTGGAAGAGTTGCTCTACTGAGAAAGGTATAAAAGATTAATATTTAGACATATGGCCATAGGTGTTCTCCTTTAGAATAGAATAAGGACACTAGGTGATTTTTAAAAGCACCAAAGGCAGGGACCCTGGGTTCCTCAGGCAGACGCGCTGTCAGCGATAACTGTGGAACCTACTTGGGTTGATAATATATGACATTTTGCCAAGATTCATAACACTAAGAACAGCATACATGGGAAAGCCCTCTTGGCAGCTGCTTTCATAAGCAAGGAGGAGTTCTGGTTTTCATTACAGACCAATACCATAAGGTGGCACAGTATCAGAATATTGCACTGAACTGAGAGTTAAGGACTTAAGTTCTAATTCCAGCTTTGCTACTAACCAATTATGCGATCTGGGGAAAATCACTGAAGTTCTCTGGGATTCCAAGAACAGTGGGGAAGAGATGGGTTTTGAGTCTTACATCTACCTGTGACAGTCTACATCACGTTGGAGAAATCACTTAAGTACTTTGAATGTCAAATTATTCATCCTTAAACAGGAAATAATAACATAACTAATTTACAGGGTTCACACAAAGACCACATGAGATGCTCATCAAGTAACTGAACAAGCTCCCATAAAGCACAAAACACAGGGCCTGGCACATACTGAGTGCTCAATAAATGTCCACCATAATTACCACTGTTGAGACAGAAGTGGTGGCTAGAGGCCCAGAATTAAAATGTCTCTCCTATTTGAGCATGAAAACCAAATTAACATAAATTTTTGATCATCAAATAAATGCAATGGTGGGAAACTGAATGGTAAGCACTTTGGCATTTTTTAAATAAGGGAAAACAAGAAACAGTTGTTTGAAGACCAACTCAAAGATGGATAAATTGATTTCTCATTAACTGGTCTATAAATAACCCTATAAGGGGCTGTGAGAATACCAAACATTTCCATTTGGAAAGTCAGGATTCTTTCCCTGCTATTAGTCAGTAATGCAGAAACAACTAAGGGATAGCGGCCTCTCCTTCTGTCGACCTGCTAAACCTAGTACAGGTAAAGACAAAAAATTCAGAAGTATTGATATTTTAAAATGTGTTCACAGAAACAACCCAAAACATTTAATCACAGAAAATATGGTTAAAATAGGAACTTTCCCATTATTAACAATCACAAGCAGTTGTTAAGAAGCGGCTCCTTTATTTGAATTGCTTGTCAAATCTTTAAATGATATTTTAAAACCTTTACTGCAATTTCCTTCCCTGTCACTTCCTCTTCCCTCTCCAACATGGTCATTAAACAAAACTGCTAATAATCTAAGTATTTTTAAAACAGGTATGAGGCTCTACCTAAACTAGTATCACTTCAAATAGCTAGGTGGCAGGCATTGAACTACTAATTTTTCCTAGCTCTGAGATACATGGTTTCCTTAGCCAAATTCTAGTCCTTGCCATTCAAAGTTTTCATAAGGGTAGTTTTTCCCAAGTACTCTCCTGTTTCTCTCTGCTTTGTGGATCACATCCTCCCCCCCTGAGAAGAGAGGATAACTGACCTCCATTCTACTCAGAGCATGGTCACTGGACCAGCAGCATCAGTATCCACCTAAGAAAGGTGGAATCTCCAGTCTCACCTCAGACCTGCAGGATCAGATAATGCATTTTAATAAGACCACCAGGTAAAGTGTAGGCACATGAAGGTTTGAGAGGCACTTTTCTAGACATCAAAGAGAGTTTCACTACAAATTCAATGCAATCCCTATCAAGATACTAATGGAATTTTTCACAGAACTAGAACAAATAATACTAAAACTTATATGGAAACACCTGAATAGCCAAAGAAATCTTGAGAAAAAAGAACAAAGTTGGAGGTATCATGCTCCCTGATTTCAAACTATACTATAAAGTATAGAAATCAAAACAGCATGGTACTGGCACAAAAACAGACTCAAAGATCAACGGAAAAGAATAGAGAGTCCAGAAATAAACACATACTTATATGGTCAATTAATCTATGACAAAGGAGGAAAGAATACACAATGGGGAAAAGATGGTTTCTTCAATACACAGTGTTGGGAAAACTGGACAGATACAAGCAAAAAAAAAAAAAAAAAAACTAGATAACTTTTTCATACCATATACAAAAATAAACTCAAACTGGATAAAAGACTTAAGTGTAAGACCTGAAACCATAAAACTCCTAGATGCAAACATAGGCAGTAAGCTCTTTGACATTAGTCTTAGCGATATTTTTTTGGATATGCCTCTTCAGGCAAAGGCAACAAAAACAAAAATAAACAAATGGGACTACATCAAACACAAATGCTTTTGCACAGTAAAGGAAACCATCAACAAAACAAAAAGGCAACCTACTATATGGGAGAAAATATTCGTAAATGATGTATCTGATAAAGGGTTAATATACAAAACATACAAAAAACTCATACAACTCAACATTTAAAAAATTCAATTTAAAAAATGGGCAGAGGACCTAAACAGACATTTCTCCAAAGAAGAAATACAGATGGCCAACAGACACATGAAAAGATGCCCAAAATCACTAATCATCAAGAAAATGCTAATCAAAACCACAATGAGATACTACCACACACCAGTCAGAATGGGCTGTTATCAAAAAGCCAACCAAGCCCCACCAGTGTGGTTCAGTTAATTGAGTGTCATCCCATGCACCAAGAGGTCGCTGGCTCGATTCCTGGTCAGGGCACATGCCCAGCGTGCAGCTGATCAATGTTTCTATCTCTCTCTTCCTTTCCCTTCCTCTCTCTCTAAAAAAAAAATCAATAAAAACATATAAAAAATATTTTTTTAAAAAAGCCAAACGAAAACAAGTGTTGGCAAGTATAAAAGGGAACCCTCGTGTACTGTTGGTGGGATTGTAAACTAGTGCAGCCACTATGGAAAACAGCATGAAGATTCCTTTAGAAATTAAAAACAGAACTACCATACAAGCAAGCAATTGCACTTATGGGTATATACCCAAAGAAAACAAAAACACTAATTTAAAAAGATTCATGCACCCTATCTATGTTCATTGCAAAACTGTTCACAATAAAGAAAGATATGGAAGCAACCTAGGTGTCTATCAATAGATGAATGGATAAAGAAGATGTGTGTGTGTGTGTGTGTGTGTGTGTGTATCTATATATATATACACACACACATATACATATATGTATATGTATACATATGTATGTATATGTGTGTGTGTATATATATATGTGCATATATATACACACACATACACAAAACAAAATATTGGAATATTACTCAGCCATGAAAAACAGTGAATAAATCTTCCCATCTGTGACATGAATGGACCTAGAGAGAATATTATGTTAAGTGAAATAAGTCAGACAGAGAAAGACAAATACTATACAGTTTCACTTACATGCGGAATCTAAACAAAACAGAAGAAATAAACAAATAAAATGAAACAGAAACAAACTGGTATATACAGAGAACAAATTTATGGTTGGGGGGGGCACAAAAAAGGAAGTGGATTAAGAAGTACAAACTTCCAGTTATGAAATAAGTCAGGGGGACATAATGTGCAGCATAGGGAATGCACTTAATAAGATCATAACAACTGAATATGATGGCAGATGGTTAGTAGGCTTATCGTGGTAATCACTTCATAAGGTACATAAATGTTGTACACTTAAAACTAGGGTAATATTGTATGTCAATACAATTAAAAATTGTTTTTTAAAAGCCTCAGGCTTGCTATTGGTTTAAGAAATGATTATTTGGTCAATGAAAGTTGGGGAAGGAAAACATCATGAAAATAGTACTATCCTATAGTCCTAGGGAGCACACTGAAAAGTTGGTTTACAGGATAAGAAAATCTGGGTAAACTATGAGTAGTACCTCTCAATACAAGATACTACTAGATAAAGCAGACAGAGGGTCATTTGTTCATTAGTTCAACAATTACTGAGCTGTGTGCTATTTCACAGACATGTATACCAAGTTTCCTCTCCAAGTCAAAAACAAATCTTGACAGGTTAAATATAAATAAACAAATTTCATTACATGTAAAATATATTATTATTATAAATAATATTGTAAATTATATATTATCATATATGCTGTTTATTTTTAAGGGATACATAATATCTAAATTTGAATTCCTAACTGTTATTGAATATTACCATTATTTAAAAGACAGTCTGAGGGAGCCCTGAATAGGTAGCTTAGTTGGTTAGAGCAACATCCTGATACTCCAAGGTTGCAGGTCTGTCCCCGGTCAGGGCACATACAAGAATCAACCAATGAATGTATAAACCAGTGGAACAACAAACTAATGTTTCCCTCTCTCTCTATCTATCTCTCTCTCTCCCTCCTTCTCTCTCTCTCTCTCTAGAACATCATTCAATAAAAATTATTTTTAAAAAAAGACAGTCTGAGGAAACCTTTAAAAAGTCATCCATAATGTCAGTACTAGGCTTTATAGTCAACTGTTTTACTCATTTCTACGGTTAAGCACCATTTCTGTAAGCATGCCTGTGCTCCCGGTGGAATTTTAAGTGACTGAGAAAACCATGAGGATAGTCTGAGATGAAACTTCTTTTACAAATTATAACTTGAATAGTGTATAGGGAAAACTTGAATATACTGGTCCCTAAGGTGCCCAGTCATTCAAATTCTCTGCTTATGCATTTTATTCATAAACTAGAATCGGCCTTCTCTGCTGAGAAGCGAGGATACCTATTACTATATCCACACAAGGGTACAGTCTTTATATTTATAAATACATATATATATGTATATATATATGTGTGTGTGTGTATACACACACACACACACAGAGGGGGAGATAAAACATACCACACAAACAAAAATATGGCTATCAGCCCATAGGAAAGGAAAGGAATGCAAATAAACTAGAAAAATACATTAAGATGATAATTACTGGGAGAGTGGGGAATGGAAAATGATAAGGGTATGGGGCTTTGGAGGAAGTGATGAAAATGTTTGAAAATTAAATAGTCACGATGGTTGTACAACTCTGTGAATATAAGAAAAATTGCTGAATTTTACGGTACATGAGTTATATCTCTATAGAGCTATTAAACATGATGGGAGGTAGGAGCATTATGGATGCCTTCCTTTCTATTTCCCATTTTCTTTCAAATATTTTTTCCAAGAATAATGTTTGAATGTCTACTGCTATAGACTGAATATTTATGTCCCCCCAAAATTCATATGTTAAAACCTAATCCCTAATGTGATGGTGTTTGGAGGTTGGGCCTTTGAGGGGTGATTAGATCGTGAGAGTGGAGACCTCATGAAAGGGATTGGTGCCCTTATAAAAGAGGCCCTAGAGGGCTCCCTCGCCCCTTGCTCCGTGTGACAACATAGTGAGAAAACGGCCCTCTAACCAAGAAGTATGCCTCCATTAGATACTGAATCTGCCAGCACCTGAATCTCCCAGCCTCCAGAACTGTGAGAAATAAATGTTTGTTGTTTATAAGCCAGCCAGGAAATGGTATTTTGTTATTGCAGCCTAAATGCACTGAGACACCTGCCACATACTCATCACGGCTAGATTAATTAAGATTCTTTGCAAGCAACAAAAATCAACTTGGCCTAACTTAAGCCAAAGAAGGCAATGTGTGGAAAAATATCAGAGTTTCTCCCTGAATCAAAGCAACAAGTGTGAAAACAAAACCCAGGGAAAGAAGGAGGCTGGAAACAGCAGGAATCACTGAGAGAAGCTTGTGATTTGGTTTCAACAACTCCTTGCTCCACACTGTAAATACCCAGGACAGAAGATGGAATTGTCCTGGCGTGGGCCCTGCATCCACCGTGAACCAATCAGCTGACCCTGATCACCTGGAGATACAAGGGGAAGGAGATTCATTTAAAGGTGGGCAGAGACCCCAAGAAGAAACTGATACAACTGCTGTTATAATTAAAGAGTTTTTTAAAATATGAATAATAAAATAGCGCTATGGTTATGCTTATTCAGGAAAAGGAATGCCTAAAGGACAATACACACAAGACTCAGGGGATCTTGATGGCAGAGACATAACCCAGCCAGCTCAGGCTTCTGACATCCGGCAACAGACATGATTAAGTTAAGAGAACACGGAAAACTTAAAGAGGATTACAGACTTCCAGGAGGAAATAAAGGAATAATTAATTTGACAGTGAGAGTCCTACAGATTTGATTGAGAATAATACCTCCAATTAGAACCCTGTCTTTGACGCCAGACAGCCTTGGGTTGAGCTCCAACTTGGTGACTCACTAGCTATGGGTCAATCTGATCACTCACTAGCTGCAGAGTCCCACAGGCTCAGGTGGGCTGTCGTGACACTAACAGGTATTTCTATTTGCTAATTTCAGTTTCCAACTCTTTTTAAAGCTGCTAATAGTACAAACATCTCACAAAACTGTTATAAGTTTCAACAGGTAACACATATCAGATACTAAGCAAACACCACTCCAGCCCATTGGAACCTATCATTTTTAAAAGCCTCTATTATTAGTAGACAAACCTTCCCAAAATGCAATGGAAAAGATGAAAGTAGAGTGAGGGGAAATGTAAAATTAAGTTTGGCTGTGTCATGTACAAATAAAACCTTTAACCCAGAAGAACTTTCTGGCTCAGCCACTTCTGATGCTAACCTTTCCATAGCAAATAAAATACTTTGAGAGAATAGTCCTGGGTTTTGCTATAAGCTGGTATATGCATTTTAAAGAGATGGCAAATATTTAACAACAATATCACTGAATATCAGTGAAGACAGGGATCAAGAGGATAATCATCTCTGCTTCTTTTTGGAAGGGTATACACTGAGGCCCAAGTCCCTGAAGTCACAGCAGAGATGGCAAGACCACTAGTTACAAAGCCCAGGGCACTGGTCTTTCCCTCCTAGCTCCATGCACCAGTCTGATTTGTCACCGGACTGCAAAAGGATCCCGTTACCACCTAATTAGCATCAGGGCAAGTGCAACAGCTGCCACGAGCCAGATTTCCACACCAGAGTCAAACATCTAGGGCCCAGACACATCCCTTCCACCACGTCCCCCAGACAGTGCAGCGGCTGTAACCACGCTCAGTGTGCCAGCAGCTTCAAGGCTTCAGAAGCTAGAGCAGATGCTCAGTTCCCACCAGCAGGAAGGGACTCCTCTCAGGGAGGACTTCTTAAAGAGCACCTGTAAGGACTCTTGAAAGGTTTTTCCACCTGAGAGCTTAAAGACTTTGAAAAGGGTTTAGAGGGTCTTTCCCCAACAAAAATATGTGGGATAAATGTCAAAAATGAAGGGACCACTTAGGAGCCCAGAAAAGATAATGGCGAGTCACAGGATATCCATGCTATTGTTGGATAAGCCAAAGCAAAGCAAAAAAAAAAAAAAAGGACTGGTTCTTTCACCGATCATATCACTGAAAGAATATGTTATATCATTGAGAAATAAGATCCCTCAATACCACTCTTAAATGATATTAATTTGAGGTTATTTTTATTTTATCTGGATAATTTTGTGTGTGTTTTTTCCTAATCCTCACCTGAGGATATTTTTCCATTGCTTTTCAGAGAAAGTGGAAGGGAGAAAGAGAGAAACACTGATGTGGGAGAGACATATTGATTGGTTGCCTCCCTCACAAGCCCCAACCAGGGTGGGGGATGGAGCCTGCAGCCGAGGCACATGCCCTTGGCTGGAATTGAACCCAGAGCCTTCAGTCTGAAGGCCGACGCTCTAACCACTGAGCCAAACCGGCTAAAGCTGTGTGCATTATTTATAACAAAAGTTTTCCTTAGCAAAGATTCAGAAATCCATGTACACATTCATGAGCATAAACAATACATTTCATGTGCTTTAGGATTCTTTTTCAAATCTTAAACCAGTGAAAGAAAATAGAATTTTCCCCAAAAGGATGGCAAAAAGTATTTTTAAACAAGGACCTGCAAAGTGCTTTTCTCATCCTTGGATATTTATTTTGTTTTATAATTCATTCGAGGCTTTTAAAGTTGGGAAAGGAGGGGGAAAAATGGCTTTCAAACTGAGTCTGGAACAGAGCTAACCAATCAAGTCCAACAGGGATATAAAGAGAGTATCTAGCAGCACAGACACTGCCGGTGCCCGGAACAAAAGCAGTATTGAACAGAAGAAGAATTTAAGTTGAAGCAAGCCTTAATGTAATACCTTACTAACTCCAGGTCCTACTGCCATTTTTCTAACTAAGATGAACTATTAGCCCTGGTTACATAAATTTCAACATACCAGAGCCCTCAGCAAGCTACACGGAGGCCAACGGCAGCATGAATACATTCACCTGCGCACTATTTAAAATGCATGACTATCCCTCTAGTCATCATGTGCATCCATCCTTGACTGTGGACTAGGAGAAGTTTATAAAACCAGTGCAGACAAGGGCTTGCAAATTGATCTTTTGCTGCATCTCTGAAAGTTTCGTTTATTTAGTTTAAAAATGCAAAGGGAATACGAGTGGAAAGAATTGTAGGCTTTGTGGTTTTTAAGGTGGAAAAAACATAGAATGAGTTTACAGTTTACAGTGTCTGCAAAAGGACTCCTCACTTATTTCTTTGAATAAGCTTTGAAATCACCTTTTGAAAGGGCAAAGAAAACTCTATTATTATAGGAATAACTGAAATCCAGTGTAGGAAATAAGTTAAGAGCCTGAGTCCTGACTCAAGCAAGAGCTGGTTCTATTGTTTATATCTATACTACTTCATCTCTGCAAAGTTATTTGCCCTCAATTTCTTCCACTGTAAAATGAAAATGATACAGTTGTAGTGATGAGCAAATTTATTTATATGTAAATTTATATATATATATGTATATATATAAACACAGAGTGTCCCCAAAAATGTATAAGCACTTTGAATTATTATAAAGTCAGTGTTTATTAACATACAGTTTTCTTTCAAAATTTAGAAGAATCTACAGAAATGGATAATTGTTTCTGTCAATGCCTGTTTTCAAACTGATGACCGTTCTGGCCCAGGCACTGCTGATAATGTGAAGCAATGGGATCGCAAACATCAAGAATCATTTCGTTCTTTCGGTATCTGTGTGCCCTCAGTTCGTCGACTGTTGCTGGTTTTGTACCATAAACTTTATCTTTCACATATGCCCATAAAAAATATCTAGTTGCACTTTAGGATAAATCTCCCTTGTTCAAAGTTTAGTCTGGCTTCACTCATTATTTCAAATCAGTTAAACATGAAAAGGAGTGAAAATTAAGTGAGTTCTCAGCTGTTAAAGTGTGCATACATTTTTGGGAACACCCTATACATAGCTTAGTACAGTCTATGAATAGAATAAACAACTTCTCTTAATGTCACAATTAGTATTAATAGTGAAAACCACACTTATGCTGGAAAATATCTTTAAATGTTGCTTAACTTATTCAATGAACTCCAGGCAGGGTAACATTTACTTACTTCATCAGATAGAAGGCTTTTTTTATTTCCTGGAAAGAATTTTTTTAAGGATATGACAGAATCTTCCTTCAAGCCCTCTATCTAACAACCATTCTGCTACAAAGACACTTTACAACCTCCCCTTTCATTTTCTTGAGACTTCTATCTCCAGCCAAGATGGAGTTACAGAGATGGAATAACCTTCTTGCCTAAAACAACTCAAAAACTGGAAAACATATATGAAACAATGGTTTCAAGAACAGTAATCCCTGAGCGATGGGAATCAAATGAGGTGCGCGCTATAACTGGCCCAGCCTAGTGCATGGAGACAGTGTCCAGGCTGCAGCACCACAAGGAGAAACCCAGGAAAAGACCTATGGTCTTTCTGATTTGAGAGAAACCTGGAAATATCAAGTCAACTAGAGTTTGCACCAAAGAAGCTGCACAGGGTCCCCCTTGAGCAATTAATCTTCACATGAGTGTGAAGAAACTGCCTGAGGCCAGGAAAAGAATCACAAAAGGGCAGAGGAAATCATACCTGCAGTTTGTACTTTAGCCTACTTGATGTGAAAAAGCCCAGCCTATCCTATTTGAGGATAAGAGACCATAAGAAGAGAGACCCAGCCAAAAGCCAACACCAACCACAAGACATGTGACAGGCCATCTTAAGCCAAACAAAATCTATGATTTTTTTTTTAATCTTTATTGATTTGAGAGAGAGGAAAGGAGAGGGAGAGAGAGAGAAATATCAATGATGAGAGAGTCACTGATTGGCTGCCTCCTGCACACCTCCTACTGGGGATCGAGCCTGCAACCCAGGCACGTGCCCTGCCCAGGAATCAAACCATGATCTCCTGGATCATAGGTCGATGCTCCAACTCTGAGCCATGCAGGCTGGGCCAGAATCTATGAACTTACCAGATGACTACAACCTGATGAATGACGGACCCTTGAAGAGATCAGCAACAGAACCACCCAGCTGAGCCCAGCCATGCCCAGCCAAAACTAATGACCCTCAGAACTTTGGACAAATAAAAGAGTTGTTTTAAGTCTCCAAGCTTGGGGCTGATTTATTACACTGCGATAGAGAACTGATACACAAGATGTCTAAAGCAATGTTGCATATACAAAAAAATGAGACATAAATGTCCAGTAAATGGCCCATCTCTGCTACCCATCAGCATAAACCAATACCTAAGGGCAGCCAGCCCCACTGCAGCAAGAGCAACAGCCTTGTTCACTTGCAAGAAGTTAAAACCATTCTGGAAACACGTTTTGAATCAAAGAAACCTGAAATATCAGAGCTCTAGTGTCACATCCACGGTGAAGCACTCCCAAGATTCTGCCGATAGAAATACCTACTTTTTCCTCTTGTTTCCATGGAGCCTTGAGGACAGCCCTGCCTTGGCACCTGTGTCAGCATATTCTGTGAACCTCCTATCCCCAGCAGCAGTTGATGCGGGGTACATCTAAGTAGTTCACCTCTTACTTGTGGTGAGTCACTCAGCACAGTTCCTGTCCCCAAACAATAACCACCCTGGATACAGCTAGCTGGGCTATTTCAATCCTAGAGAAAGAGGTCAGAACAGAGACAGGATTAAAGGCTGGCTAAGGAAACAGCTCTGTGATAGTGATGACAGAAGGAGCTTGCTTTAAATTTTTCAGGAACCCCCCCAATCCCAATGACTCAGCCTACCCTGGTGGGGAGAAATACTAAGTAGTCTCAATAGCCAATAGTCCACAAATAGTTTAAAACTCGAATGAACCTCTGTGCATCTCACGAAGTCCATCTGCTTCAAAATGGGCATCTGTTGGCTGTCCTTGGTCACTGAAAGGCTAGGAGTTCATGCCAATCTGAAAAGCCCAGAATCTGTAGGAAGGTTAAAAATTAAAATTACTTCCAGCCCCTGGCTACGTCTGAGACCTCATTTCCAACTCTTCTCACCTTCACTCACTAAGGCTCCAGTGATCCCAGCCTCCTTATTGTATCTTGAGCACGCCAAGCATATACCTGCCTCAGGGCTGTTGCCTTTGCTCTTCCTGCTGCCTAAAATGCTCTTGCACCACATGCTATTTAGTTTTCTGCTCAACTGTCAGTTCCTTAAGGAGGTCATCCTGGTCTACTCCATCTAAATAGGCCCCCCACATACGCCCTGGCAGTCTCTATTCCCTTGCCCTGCTTTTTTTTCGTCATAGCACACAGCATCGACAGTATCTATTTATCTATCTATCTATCATCTGTAGTGTGTGTCTACCGTCTAAGTATAATGGGAGCTTCATGAGGGCAGGGACTTGACTATTTGCTTAAAACTGTAGACTCAGTGCTGACAACAGTGCCACACACCTAGTAGATGGAAAATAAATATTTGTTCAGTGAATTAATTTACTAACTATAAGACAGCTTCTATACATTGTAAATGCATCACCACTAGTGCTCTAAGGGAGTGGCTCATGAAAATTATTTCCTTCTTAGACCACATGCTCTATAAAGACAGGTGCTATCTTTGTATTAATGACTTATAGACTGTATATAAAAATAACTAACATGTATAAAATGCTTACTCTGCACTGAGCCCTATGCTAAGCTTTTTATATGCATTTTCTCACATCTTCTAACAACTTTATGAAGTAAGTACGATTAGCATCCCCTTTTTATAGATGAGGAAAGTAAGGCTCAGGGACAGGAAGTCACTTGCTAAGGCCACAGCCAAGATTTGAGTCTGATTCTGGAACCCAAGCTCTTAACCCAGTGTTATGCTGTCAGGTAGGAAATGGGATGAATGGATGACTGGTTATGAACTAGAGATATCCATCATGAGTTGCTCTAGTCATGGCCTATTCCAAATAATTCTGTCCATCCACAGCCAAGCTCCATATCACATGGCCCTGCTCCTGGCTCTTCCTATTACAGTAGCTAAATGGACCAAGGATTGGGCCTCTCACCCATAGCCTGACTGGGCCATCCGATACCTAAGAAAATTAGAATTGGAAACTGAGAGCATGAGCCAGTCAGTAGAGGAAGTGGAGTTATAAAGAATTCCCCTGGAAGATATGGGGCCTTGGCAAACCAAAACCCCAGAGAAGCCCAAGTTATAAGGATGCAAAATGGACACAGAGAAGGCTATGAAAGGTAGAGGTGATGTGGGCAGAACAGAGCCGGAAAGCCATAGAAATGCCCAAGAGAGCAACAGACTTAGATCCCGATAGTGATTCAGCTTCTGTTCCAGTGAATCCCTGGCTCCATTTTCTTGAGGTAGCTAACAGTGTCAACCCACCTATTCAACCATATTGCAATACATTGGTCACACTAAACCAAAGTATAGGATGAGAGGTGACATGCTTGTCCAATAGGACCTTCTCTGGAACTGTCCTGCAGAACTACCTTGAATTACATACTAATCCTAGACATGTAAGAGTGAGAGTGGGGATACTTTCAGATTTCAGATTTTCTCTCTCTACCATTGTGACCTTCTCAAGGTCACCAACTTCTGCTGCTCTTAGCCCCTTCTGGCCAGAAGGAGAGCTCCTGTAGCCCCACATGGCCAAGTTGTTCAAAAGGAGGCTCAGCAAAGCTGATGGACCCCTAGTGACTCACTCATTCCTCTATCTTTATGCCACAGCCCTCTCATTCCTGGGAACAGCAGGCCAGAGGCTGCATGAGGCCCTGGTTAGGCACCTGCTCCACCAGTCCTCTGCTCTCTTGCTCTGTGTGAACTCTCCTTACTCGCAATGATTTCTTTTCTCTAGGGTCCTACCATCTCTATCCCTGCTTTCTTTGGGGATCCTCAGTCTATCAAGCTTGGGCTACACATGTCTAGATTACACTTAGGTTAAGAGATCAAATTATTTCTTTTTTCAGAAATGTCCCAGGATACCTAGGAGGCATAGGAGTATACAAAGTGGGTGCTGCTGCCTAACTCTACCTGCTGAACAGTTTCAACTCAGTCCCAGTCAAAATATCCCCTTAGAAGACCACTGAAAGACAGTGAACCCATATTTACATATCACTACTATACGCATCCACTCATGCTGCTATCCATGCAACACTTACCTCCCACCAGATTTCCTCAAGGGAGTCACAGAAACCCTAACCAGAGGAACCCCAATTCAATCCTTCCGATTTGCACATGGTAACTGAGTTATAGCAAGGCAAACAGGAACCTCAGGCCCAACTGAGCCAAGCGTAAGAAAGGAGAATTCCTCTTTAGGATCTCCCCTCCTCAAAGCACAATGTGGTTTATCAGAACTAACTGAAGATCAGTGTGAGCAGGGTTATGCAGGAAGCTGTGACCATTAAAAGACCAGTAAGGTCTAGTCTCCCTTTTCAAGGTGTTTGTAACTCAGTGGGAGAGAGACAGACCCACATACTTATAAGTAGGCATTTGCACATGCTATATTTGAGACAGAAATAAAGTGCTACGAATAGCTAAACCAGGGTCATAAACGAGTAAATGTGACTGGGAAGAGCTCCGAGGAAAAGATAGAATTCGGCTGATCCTTGAAGGCCCTATTCATGCTCCCAGTCTCCGCTGAGTGCTCCCTTGTCGCAGAGGCTCCCATGACCCCACAGTCTGGGTCTGTGCCTGGGCTGTACACCTACACAGCACCTTGGTCTTTCTTTTACATTCATAACTGACCCATTATCTCCCACATTTTTCTCATTAGGTGTGAATTCCATAAAAGCTCATCCTCAGTGTCTACCAGAGTGCTTTCCACACTACAGGTGCTCAGTAAATGTGTGTGTGTGTGTGTGTGTGTGTGTGTGTGTGTGTGTGTGTGTGTGTGAGAGAGAGAGAGAGAGAGAGAGAGAGAGAGAGAGAGAGAGAGAGAGAAATGAACTGGGCTGGAAATGAGTGGGATACCTACACCCATGCTAGAGAAGGAGAGTGCGAAGGCACAGGAGAGAGAAAAGAGCAGAAGAGAGAAGTGGCAAAGATAGACGGTAACATAATAATAGCATCAGCCAGCATCTACCAGCTCCTTACAGTGAGCTCCGTACGTGGGTTCTCCCATCTAGTCCCACCAACCACTCACAGAAGGAGGCAAATATTATTACTCCTGTTAGACAGACAATGTAACTGGAGTAGAAGCAGGTCTAGTACTCACTCAAGTTCATACATACCCAAGGTCACACATACCCAAGGTCATACACTGAAGAGTACAAGTGAGACTGGAACCTAGTGACTCTGATCTCAGAAGCTAAGCTTCATCGCCACGTGCCACCAAATTTGGAAAAGAAAAGTAGACTTTGTGAGGAGACAGAAAGAAGCTTAGCCTTGGTGTCTGGAAAAGTATAGAAGCATCTCCTCTTCAGAGCTGGCTTCCTGAAGGATGCAGCCCATCCTAAAGTAATTCAAGTACAAGGCGGGAGAGCAGAGCAAGGAGCAAGTCCACAGACACAGAAGTGTGGATGTTTCCCTGTTTCCCTCACTGTGCCTCACCTCCGTGGTCTCCTTCTTTTATTTCTAATAAAAGGACACTTGTGGATCCTGAAAAATAATTAAAAGCAAAATCTCTTTGCAAATTACAAAACGGAAAGTAGACTTCTGATATTTAATAGATTTTGTTATAAACAAACTAAAGTATAAGTTCTGTTTTGGGGGAAGGTTAAGAATTTAACTTTTCTTTTACTCTTTAACCTAACAGAGATCAGAAGAAATCCAGTTATACAAAATGGCCAACAATTAAAATCACTCAGCACAGTGGTACTTTTTAAAAATAGTTCAAAGGGCCTTCAAAAGCAATGACTGCTGAAATAATTGTCTGATAGCAAAATAAGCCAATGACTTCCATGACTGTCTAGCTCTCGTTGATTCTGAAGATGCAGCATATTGTAGGGGACACAATTCACCTGGTTTGCTCCACAGGAACCGAAGTCGGGAGGCTTATACTTTTCACCTACTACTCTTTTCTTTCAAACCACACACGTGTGTTACACGAATCTGGTTGTAACCACAAAAGAGTTATACTTTTGCTGCCAGCTATTAGTATTATTATTCTAAATAAGTTCCTTAAATGGTTGCTAACCCTCTTCCTATGTCCAATCTATAGGCTGATGGGAATGGAGCAAGAAAAAGATGCTATTTTACTCCTTCATTTTTAAAGAAGCAACATCATAAAACCCCCAGGGAGCCCAGCCCTGGCAAGCTCAAAGACGTTCATGGGTTTTCCCTCCAGGAGGCCTACCAGGTGCTTACAGTCAAGATGAGGGAAAATCCCTTGTTCCTTCCCTCAGGGGGCTTGGGAAAGGAGTCATTCTGAAACACTTCCAGAGCGTTCTGTTCTTCTTAACAGGTCTTCCCTCAAAGGAAACCGTTTTAAAGGGACCTAACTGACTGAGGAAAGGAAAATACCCGACTCCACCTCCCTCTCGCCTTCCTCTCTCTCCTGAGGGGGAAGAAAAAACAAAACTGAGAAGTACTAGTAAAGGCCTCAGCCCAGGGGCAAAGGCTCACTAACAGGCTGATTATTAAGAAACAACTTTAACAAATTTTGATTAGGTGCTAAATAGAGTCCTTTCTAGTTTTCCAAGTATGTTCATGTCTATTTTCTCACTTCCTGCCAACCTGTGGGACAGGCAGGAAAGAGGAGGTAGGGCCTTTGGGACACGACTAGGCCACGAGGGCGGACTAACCACTAATGGGATTAGTGCCCTGATAAAAGAGACCCCAGAGAGCTTTCTCGAGCTCTCTCTTCGACATGAGGCCACAAGAGGAAAACGGCCATCTGCAACCTGGAAGACAGCTGTCCCTAGAACGTGACCACGCTGACACCCAGATCTTGGATTTCCAGCCTCCGTAACTGTGAGAAATAATTTTCTATTGTTTATAAATAAAGACCCAGGCTACGGTATCCTGTTATAGCAGCCTGAACTGACCAAGATACCCTTTGATACTATAATTACACTCCTAGGAATCATAACCAAGAGAATAATTAAAGAGCCTTTTTTATTTTGAGAGATAGGAGTTAGGGGGAGTAAGAAGAGGAAAAGAAATAAAATTTTAAAAATACCAATATGGACATTGCGTCATTGCATTTTCCATTTACTTGACCTTAACAGTAACAATATGGCATTTTTGAACCAAGAAATGAATCCTTTGGAGAAAGTCCTGTGTTCATTTCTCACTGAAAAGTTAAAATTTTTAGTTCATGCTGCCAGATCTTTTTCCAGTACCCAACACATGGTCCCACTTGGTTCACACATAGTAGCCCCTCACAGATAAGAAAAAATCAGTTAGCTGGACATGAGCTAATTATCAGTGACGGTTCGTTAAATTCTTATGCTCTGTCTCCTTTATTGCTGGTGAGAATGTAAACTGAAACAACCCCTCAAAGGGCAGAATGGCCATCTGGATCCAGAGACTTAAATGTGTGTCTTCCCTTTGATCTCCTAGGAATGGAACCCAAGGAAATCATCTGAAAGGTAGACCAGGATTTAGGTGTCAGTACATTCTTTGCATGTCCCATGTTAACAAAGTTTAGCAAACAACTTTAATACGCAATGCTGGAGGAATGGTCGACTCTGAAGCAGAGGATAATAAAAAATCCTACCTCTAACATATATTTCTTTGCAAGGAAAAATGCTCATGATAAAACACTAAATAAAAAGCCAGATTCAAAACTATGTGGACAGTATTAAACCAACTTGTCTAAATATAATAATTATAGAAATTATTTTATCTTTACGTATATGCATACAAAGACTATAAAGATATACTCCAAAATGCTAACTGGCCAAGATGCTACCTCTGGCTGTTAAAATTATTTTTTGTTTTCTTCTTTATGCCCTATCACTTCCAAATGAACATATATTTTTTCATCAGAAGAAAAGCAATTTTTTCAATGAATGAATTTTAAAAATCTATATTCACCTTATAGGAGATTGATTTGTAATATCTATAATATTTAAATCATCCCAGGGAAGTGACAATTCATTAAAACACAACAAAATTCTAAAGATGAAGTACATTCCAAAATAGAACTCCAGTGGCTTTCAGGAGGCTTTTCTTTGCATTTAACCCATTCCCTCCCACTGTAATTTATGCCCATTTAACTTGCTTTGTAATCTTGTATTTGTCTTTAAATCCCTAGGGTGTAGCATGGTGTCTGCAACAGGAATCACTCAGCACAGGTTTATTTAATCTCAAGAGAAACTGTCCAGCAGAGTATGGAAGCCACGGTTTCATTACACCCTCAAATGTCCCTGTCCCCCATCTTCTAGCAACAGTCCCCCTTTGCTTTGGCTATCTCATGTTCCATCCTCATGGCTCAGCTGGGGCTTTGGTCATGCACAGGCCCCCGACCAGAGGGACTATTCAGGGAGAGGGGATACGTGCCAAGCAGGGTCAAGGTCCTTCCCTAAAATTCAGTTCGGGGATACTGGGGGAAGAAGTACTTCCTCTGACTGCACCACAGAAGCCAAGTGTGAGAAGGTGCACAGAGCATCTGGAGACCATTTTCTCCAGCCACACAGAGGAACCCATGTCTGCAGGATGACAAAAGGAAACCAACAGGAAAAGGGAAGGAGGGCGTGAATGAAGAGAGACAAGGCAAGGGCTAGAGAATGATGCCGCAGCCCAAGAGGAGCATAGACCAATGAAGGCAGAGAGAGTCCGTAAGCCTTGAGACCCCAGTTCCAGCCCTGGTGACCAGTTTCATTCCTGCCATTTAGCTTCCATTCTGTTCGTCCCAGCTATAGTGAGCCAAAAAATTCCCATTTATCCTAGGCTGATTTGGTTTGGGTGTCTATATTTGTAACTAAAAGTACCCTGACTTCTTGGTGTCTCTAATAACTATAAACATGTGATATATGTCTGATAAACTTATTTATTAGAATTAGCTGACAGCATTTGAAAAGTTGCAAAGCTGATTTATACTGATGAAGTTGACCAAAAAATCTTTCATAAAAAACTTGAAAGTGAGGCAAAGTTTATAGGACTGTAATATAAAAAATGTGTATATTTATTGAAGGGTGACTTCTAAAAGGTGGTAGATTCTCTATTCAATTAGATAATGTAAGAAGACTATTTAGCATGCTCCCAATTAAAGAACCAACTCAAAGGTCATTTCATCTTAGGGTCCCACCTTCTCTCAAGTTAGCATATAAAGGGCCCATATGGAGCACATAGATGTCAGACCCAATTTTCCCATGATTTCACCTAAAAGAGGTCACGATTTTCACAGATACATGACTAAAAGGACTGTTTTGAATCAACTGAGAAAGCTGTAATTAAAAAAGGAAAGTGGGGAAATATTCTGATAGGCAGCCCCTCCAGCATGCCCTGAACATAGATTGAAACATTTTGCCTAAGCATTATTGATGGCCCATAAATCATAAGATGAAATGCAATACCATGAGCAGGACACCTTAAGCTAATGGAGCCTTGTAAATTAGAAGGCAGCAGCTCACAGAAAGCAGATTGAGAACTAAAAATACATATTAAAAATGCAGATCAATAGGGCACCCGACCAAAAAAGCCATTTAAATGATAATTAGAAGCTGAGTTCATTTAAGTTCAGGCTTACTTGAAAGCTATATCTGGGGACAGAAAAACAACTGTGTAACTGTACTCCACTGTGAGCCGTGCTTACATTCATTCATTCACCAAATGAACAAATACATAAAGTATGCAGCTGTGTGCCGAGCATGGAAGACCTGGGAATAAACAGGGTGGGTGGGCCTGACCTCATGCAGCTTCCAGTCTACAGGGGAAAGTGAAACAGTCCACAAGCAATTTTCTTTAAAAACGTAACAGAAGTATCTACTTCAGCTGGTAGGCAGTTCAAGAAGTGCATTGAAGCTGGTTCTGAGGGGGAAGAAATGCTAATTGGATGAGGAAAAGTGAGAGAAGAGCCTCCCAGACAGAAGGAACCCCAAGTGCAAAACCCCTGAGGAGAGGAGGAAAGTGTGTTACAGGTACTTGGAGAGGCCTAGGAAGGAGAGACAGCACATGCTGGGGGAAGCATGGGCTCTGGAGCCAGTGAAACTGGGTTTGAATCCCAGCTCAGCCTGACATTTCCTAGCTGTGTAGCCCTGAACAAATTACTGAACCTCTCTGTGCTCCCTATTTAAAATAGGAATAGTGCCTGCCATGTGGCAGTGTTTATTGAGTACTGCAGTTGGAACACAGAGATAAGAGGAGAGTAACCAGCATGAGGCTGGGCGAGGGTAGCCGGGGCCAAATCACTCAGGGCCTTGGTGAGAAGACATACAAGCAGGCCTTTTTAAAAGGCCTTTTTAAAAGATCCCATTGGCTGTAGTAATGACAACTGTTGGGGATGTGGTGATGAATGTAGATGTACCAGCTGCTCGTGAGAAAACTTCTGTGGCATGTGGCTGAAAGAAAAGGTCCGTGTAAACAGTACTGAGGCTACGGAAAATGTTCATCTGGCATCATTACTCTATATATTTAAAATTTCGATTTTATCACTAATAAAAACAACTTAAAAAGAAAAGCCAAATACTGACTCATTGATCATTCATTACTCTGATTCCTATGAGAAGAACAGAAGGATATTCTATAACCTCGGAATTTTGGTGGAGGCGTAGGAGACAGTATAGTCAAGGCATAGTCTTGTGACACTTTGAAAGAAACAAACTCGAATGGATGAATACTTCAGGCAAAGTCTCAGCGCCAGGACCAGCTAAGCCTGGCCTTAACGGTGCATAAACCAAAGGACACAAAAGAGATGCTTCAATCTCCCAAACAACCCATTTTCTTCATGTTTTTTTCCCTTCTGGAAAACAGAATCTTTCTTTAAATGAATGGCTGCCAAAAGGCTTGACCCACATCAGCAGGCCAAACCACATTCCCCCATTGACAACCAGGTAAACCCCAGCCGCTCAGCATAGAGGTAAGAGCTCAGGTTTTGGAGTCAAGGGGCTCAGACCCAGGTGTAGGTCCTGGCTCTAGCACATGCTGGTTATGTGACCCCGAGTAGGTTACTGAACCTCTCTCTACTCTTCAGCACCCACATCTGAAAAAGGGGCAAAGCGACTAAACCTGTCTCCACGGGCTGGTGCGAGCATGACCTGATATACTATTTATAAAGCACTTTGCACAGGTTCTCACACAGGGTAAGCACGTAATAAGCAGCTGTGAGTATTATCCATCTTTCATTCCTGCGACACCACCAAAGCCGGGGTTTAGTAGAGTCAGAGAAAGAAAACACAGCTGGTAAACTGGTCACCTGTTTTGGAAAACTGACATATCGACTTATAGTGGAGGAACGCCAACTCTGTGCCCTAGAATTTCTACTCCTAAGTGTCCACCCACCTGAAGTGCATCCCAGGTGCGCCAGAGACAAGGGGAAAGCTCAGAGGAATATCACGCAGAACAGCAAAAACCTGGAAATAACCCAAACATCCATCAACAGTGGGACGGAAAACTAAAAGATAAAATGATGGTATATTTATATAATAAAATAGCACATGGTGCCAAAAATGAAGAAATCATGGCTACACTCAACAAAAGGGATAGCTCTCAAGCCCAACGCTGAATGAAAGAAGCCAGACACAAAAGAATATACTAGATGATTCCATTTGCATAAAGTTCTAAAGCAGGCAAATTAGCTCTCACGTTTAAGAATGCATATTTAGGTGGTAACAGAATGAAGGAAAGAAAGAGATTACCATTAAATCAGGGTAATGATCGGCCTGGGGGGAAGAGTGGGGTTGTGACTGGGATGGAGACCACGGGCTTCTGCCTCTTGACCTAGACGATGGTCACATGTGTATTGTGTAGATTCATTAAGCTGTACACTTAGGTTTTGTATGCTTCCTGGATGTATGCAATAATCTATGAGAGTTGAAAAACTAATCATTCTGCGTGCTCCAGCTAATCCGTGCTTTTTAGGAGTGTCAGAGGCGTGGGGAATGTGGTCTGTGCAGCTCGCACCTTTCTGAACCCCTGTCTGCTCGAGCTAAAATCCTAGGAGGTTGACAGGCAGAGAGGATGCAGGAGAGGAGAGGAGGTAGACTCACCACCTAGAACTGTCTTGACAGAACTGTCTAACCTTTCTATCCCAGTCTCCAGGGATACTCCAGGGGTCAGCCCTTGTCTTGTATTATATCACTTCTGAGACATGAAAAAGAAGGAAAGTGCCTGGCCAGGCGTGGCTCAGCGGTTGAGCGTCGGACCTAGGATCCAGGCGATCGGGGTTCGATTCCCGGTCAGGGCACATGCCCGGGTTGCGGGCTCGATCCCCGGTCGGGGGCGTGCAGGAGGCAGCCGATCAATGACTCTCTCATCATTGATGTTTCTCTCTCTCTTTCTCCCTCTCCTTTCCTCTCTCTGAAATCAATAAAGATATATTTTTAAAAAAAGAAAAGAAAAGAAAAAGAAAAAGAGGGAAAGTGAATGAAGAAGAGGCACCAGAGAGAAATAAAGAGCACAGAGAAAAATGCCACATGGACTATTCATTCAACACATACAGAGTGCCAGGCCACAGCGACTGTTCCAGGGATGGACACATGACCCAAGCAGGGCCAAAGTCCTTCCCTAAAATCTATGTAGGGACAGTGGGGGAGAGAAGCCCTTTCCCCTGAGGCTGCCAAGCTGCAGAAATTACTCAGGAGCTTCTGGACGCCCCCTTCCCCAGCCATGTGGAGTAAGTCACATCTGCAAGTGGACAAAACAAGGCTGACAGAAAAGGGAGAAAGAACTGAAAATTGCAGAGACATAAGGGAAGGAGCTGAGAATGCCAAGAGGAACAGAGGCCAGCTGAGGCAGAGAGAAGGCTGGCAAACCTTGAGCGCCCATCCCACCACTGATGCCCTGATTTCTGCAACCTAACCTCAATTCCATCCGTTCCAACTATGGTGAGACAATATGGGTCAGATTTTGTGCTCAGTTCTAATAACAAAGAGGTAAATAATATGCAGAACTTCCTCTTAAGGATATCACAGTCTAATTAGGAAAACAGACATATCAACAGATAGTCAAACAGCATTATGAGAGTATACGGAGGTAGCGCATCTTGACCAGACTAGAGAAGGAGAGGGAAGGGCTGGGGAAAGATTTTATAGGAAGTAAGCTCACGGTGAGCCCTATAGAATGCTTTGACTTCATCAGGAAAAAGTGAGGAGGAAGGGTGGGCAAGGCAATGGGGGGTGGGAGGGCTAGAACAAAGGTGGGGAGTAAGGAAAGAAAAGGAATGTGTAGGACGCTAAGAGCATGTTGGTACTGCTGTGAGGTATGGCTGGCAGAAGGAACCAGGAAGGTGGATCATAAAGGAGCTCAGAGCCAATTAATGGAGTCTGGACTTCGTCATGCAGGGAAAGGAAGCCGCCTTTGAAAAGCTTTAATCAGGGAAAACAGGATCCAATTTCCCTGTTAGAAAGATCAAGGAGATGTTTCCATTGTCTCACAGAAGAAAGGCATTCTCTCTCTCTCCTCTCCTCTGACTCCAACAGCCTAAATCTCCAAAAACTCGAATCAGCCTAAAAGTTTATTTTCTGCATTTGGCACCCTTTATAATGTAAACAATAGGGGCAGCTAATGACAAGAGCAGCAGGCCAGCTGCCCTGGAGCTGGGCTCTAATACTGCCCTACCACTACTAGGCCTTGTGAGCTGGGACAAGCCACCCGTGTCTTTGGCACTATCTTCTCTCTGGGCAAAGTGAGGATTAACAGTATCAGCTCTCCATGCCACAAAGGGCTGTTGTGAGAATGACAATGTGGGTCCAAAATCACATCTCCAGAATCTTTGAATCTGCTGAAGGACTTTGGTAAAAGTAGCATCCTGATGTCAAATAGCATTACAGAGCATACTTCATACATTCTCTTATTAATCAAAACCATATTAATCCTACCATTTGGTAAATATCTAAGTTTTATTTCAAGTAAATTAACAAGGATTTCTCATACCTGTACATGTCCAGTATTATATTTGGGATAATCCATTGTGTATTTTTAGGGTAATCTATTTTGAATTTGTTATTTTCTCTCTAATACGGACAATATTAAATACTACCACTAAGAAGATATGTATTGATAGATACCTAACGTGTAGCTCAAAATGAAAGAAAGAAAAACACTAAAATATGTTGAAAACACAAAACTTAATAAAAGAACACAGATACCCAGAAAAAGTTTTCTGCAGGTAATAAAGCACTGGTACCTCAGCAGGGTATCAAAATCCTGTAGAAAGAATAAAATATTTCCTGAAATTAGGTAGCAATATTGCTTCTAAGATAAGGCTACACAAACCTAGTGGAAGAACCACTGAGGTTTTAGGATTTTTTAATCTAACTAATTTACAGAGCTTTTTTTTTTTCTAACAGAGCATATTTTTTGAGCATTTTAATTGCCTTTGTGCAAGTTTTCTCCTACTGGCATGCATAATAGTCTGACAACTGCCCACAAGGTGGCACCAAACTCATGCCAACAGAAGACAACTAAGGGAATTTTTTTAAATCCTAAAGCAGGCGGTCCAAATACTCACCAGACAGCTTCCTTTATAGCTTACCCTCAACAATGAGCCAGATTTATAGATATTAGCTTCCCTTCTCCTTATATGATACAAAAGTTAAAACCTATTGCCGCCTACAAGAAAACTTTTAAAGTAGACATACCTCCTCTCAAGATAGAACTGTTCTACTTCTGTGCAAAGTTTTCAACAGAAAAAAGAAAGTATGTAAGTCCTAAAAATAAATGTCCCATTTCTTGGGGGGAAAGACTCCCGAAACTAATTTAACACACTGAATCACATCCAGAAGTTGGTCCTTCTTTCCTTGTTTTAAATTTTATTTAATTGAGCTTAGAGGAGCCCATGTAAATCTTTAAAGAACTGAATGTTATTTAAAAATTGAAATAGATTTGCAATTAATACTTAATGTAACAGGTCATGGTTATTTTAAAAGGAAGAGATCTATTATTGGAGACCTTCTCCTTCCTACCACCCTCCACTCTCTTCCATCTTACAAAGGCTGTTTCTAAGGTGAACTGGTCTAGCCTGGCATAGAGCTCTGGGAACCGATAATGAAAGGTATTCTGGGAACAGACACAAAGCATCGCTGTTGGGTTAGGGGATATTTCTGCCAATTAAAAACAGAGTGTGCCGGCCCAAGCCCCTAGGAGCCAAGCCTTCCATTTTGAAAAGGCAGAGGTTCTGCAGAGCAACAGATTATTCTCAAAAGGCCCAGCTTCGTGTCAGCATGAAGAGATAGCTAGCTACCTGTTAAGACGAGAAGTTTATTTGTTCCCATTTTCGACACCCACCGGAGATAAGAGTGACCATCTGTGAAGGGCTTATGTCATGAGCTCATCAACCTCTTCGGTAGATGAATCCCATTCGGAGACCACCAAGCTACCTATTACCAAGCATCATCCCACTGGACATCTCTGAGAAGGTTCCCTAATCCTATTAGCAACCCTGAGTCACTTGTTCAGCTTCCAGATCGTTGCTCCACTGAGGACATCCCCTTAATTGCAACCCCTTGGCTTCTATATATTTGTGATTCCTAAAAATATAAGGTAAACTTCCTGTTCACTTATTTCTGTTTCCTAAGCAAGGCATCACACCTCCCAAGACCACGTGTGCAAGTGGTTTGTGATCTCAGGGACAAGACATTCTGGGAGGCTTGTAAAGGTGCTTCGGGTAGCCCATGCTGCTCAGCAGGGCAGACACTCCCACAGGCTGTCTGGGGAGGCAAGGATGTGGTTGCATGACCAATGCTCTTAGAGCCCACTCACTTGTCACTCTGCATTCTGCAAACCTGCAGTGCAGCCCCTGCCGCCCAGCCTCTTCCTCCAGGTGAGGAATACAGAACTCCAGCTTCTCAAAATGCAACTCTCCTCCAGACGTCTAAGCTTGGGCAGCCTAGCAGACACTTCACCTCAAATGTCCCAGACATCTAAAAAATGCTACAGAAGTCCTTTCTTACCCTGATTTGTAGACCAAAAATACTACTTATTGACATCACAGAACTGAAAACAAATTCATACAATAAAATACTGCAATCACAAAAGCAGGTATCATTTCTCTTCATTCACTAAGCAATGTAAGAAGTGTGAGGCAGTAACAGGGGAATGGATGGAGCTTCAGCATTGAAATCCATAATGATAAATACCCCTAGTGATGCAGACTTTGATAAAAATAGGTAGGAAACTACCATTCACTAGGCCAGTGAGTTTCAGCCTTTTTCATCTCATGGCACACATAAACTAACTCCTAAAATTCTGTAGCACACCAAAAAATATATTTTTTGCCAATCTGACAAAAAAAAAAAATTGGTATAATTTTGATTCTTTCAGACCAGAAGGCTACTGTTATGTTGGCCGTTGTCATTTTTTATTTGACAGTCTAAGGGAAAAGCGGTCAGTGTCCCTGACTAAATAGTCAAGTGCTCCATGTTTTAAAAAATCCTTGTGGCACACCAGTTAAAAATCACTGCACTAGACATTTTCTGTGTGCCAGCTACTGTGCTAAGCATGTGTCAGCTTCCATTTAAAAATTTATTTCATAATTGCAAACATCCAAAGGACCTACGGCAAATCCATGAATGTGACCTCCTGTAGCATTCAACATACCCTTACCACCAGGCAGCGACAAGCATCATTACGGGCACAGAGATGAGGGGCCAGGTCCCTGCTCTCAGAGGACTTACACCCTGGGAGGGGAGGGGAGCCATAGAGGGCACCTTCGAGGTATGTACCAGGTGCCACCAAGAAGGGAGCAAGGACTTGCCCGTGGATTCTAGACCCCACCGTTATTAGAACAATCCTTAACTGAAGAAGAATAAATGAAATCCAAGGTTGAATAGAGTGGCATAGAGAGACGTCGGGAGGAATCTGAGAAATGCTCATCTGTGCGAAGAGGAAATGCTCTCTCATCAGGATTCTCATTAGCTCACCAAGGAAAAGTAAGTTCTCTAAGAAAAGAGTGTTCATTCTGACGAAGTTCAAGCCCCTCAGCCTGTCTTTGCCCCAATCAGGCCCAGGGCTGATTCCACCCCCTCCTGTTGAACTTGACCACAGCTAAGCCCTTGCCAGGCCATGCCAATCTTCTCCCCTTCATACTATATGTTCTTTCTCCCCACACCAGGCTCATTCTGATTGTCCTTAAAGAACTACCTCCTTTGCACAGCCCTCAGATCTCCCCCTTCTCTCTCTCTCTCTCTCTCTCTCTCGCTCTCGCTCTCGCTCTCGCTCTCGCTCTCGCTCTCGCTCTCGCTCTCGCTCTCTCACACACACACACACACACACACACACACACACACACACACACACACACACACACCAGGCTGTTACTTAGAAGCTCCACAGCCAACGTTTCCCCATTAGGCAGGGACTTTGTCCTGCTAATCATTGTGTCCCCAATGCCTGAAACACAATAAGCACTTGATAAATGTCAAGTTATAGAATTTTAAATTTTAGATAACTTGACTTTCTTCCCCACAAGACTTTAAGCTCATAGAAGATCAAAAGTGTCTGGAGTCCAGAAATGTTCACTGGATAAATAAACAGCAAACATTAGGCCACAAGAGAGACTTTTATGAATGAAATTATTGTTCCTTATTGTAAAGTTGGGTTTTTTAATCACAAGTTTCCTTCCTTCACAAAGACCTGTCCTCCTTGTTAGCTTTGCAAATTCTGTTGTTTGCATTCAAGAGCCACAATATAATGCCAGACTAAAGAATTCAATAACAACAGAGAATTACTTATTTAAATAACCTTATCTGTTCACATTTAACATTCTTTTCCCCCTGAGAATACACTACAAGATCCCTGCTCCTAACCCGGCTACGCCTGTGTTACTAGGACTTATCAGATTAAACAGGCAGAGATAGGCAGATGGATATTTCAAATATCACGTAAAACAAAACATCCTTTTACATTCGTAAAATAAATATGATTTCATTGCTCATATCTCCCGGATCAAGTGGCAAAAAGAAAAAGCAAAGAAAACAAACATAATAAAATGACCCAGGGCCTCTCAGAATGTCTAATAACCTAGGTCAGCGATTTTCAACCAGTGTAGGCTACTCTGGCCACTTGAGCCCTGGAGCACAATCAGGGCTCCACTGCCCAGACAAGAGCCCTTCCCTTCCCTTCCCGCCTCCTTCCCACCCTCTTCATCATCATCATCTCCACCCTCCCCATTAGCACACTGAGAGAGCCTGACAGCAACCGGCCTTTGTGTGATCTGTTGAGCACAAAGCTCACAGTTACTCTAACCAAGCGCCCTAAGGCCTGCCTCCAATAAATGCCTGCCCCACAGCTGGGAATGGAGAGCCACGGGCTGCTCCCCGCTGCCCTCTCCACCTCACCCCTCCACACCAAACCTCAAGAGGTGACAAGGGAAAAATAGCATCCTCTAATGAAATATGCAATATGCAGTGCATTTACTATGAAAATGGATTTAAGTTATCCCCTCAGTAGTTTTTTTTTTTTTCTGTTATCAAGCCACCTCACCACACCATTAACTCCAAACAAAAATAAAACAAAAAGCAGCAAACAAACCAGACAAACTCCTAGATCCAACAGTACAGTGGTTGCCGGAGGGGAGGGAGGCTGGGAGGAAGAGGAGGGTGAAGGAGATCAAATATATGAAGGGAAGGAGACTAGGCTTAGGGTGTGAACACTCAGTGGACTTTACAGACCTTGTACTATAAAGTGATACACCTGGAACTTATATAATGTTATTGGCCAATGTCACCCCAATAAATTTAATTTAAAAATAAAAGAAAGTCAGACTGGAGCATTTTCACGAATGGCACATCAGTTGATTCAGTCGTGCCCTGGTGATGATGGGTCACTCACTCAACAACAACTGAGGGCCTACTAGGTGCCGAAAGTTGGTGCACTTTACCTTCCTGTTAGGTATTTTAATGATGGGAATCTATATCCCAGTTCTAAGCACAGTGCCTGTTACACAAAAAGGAACAAGATGTACAACCAATGCTTGTGGGATGTGTCAATGGAACCTAATGGGACATGTGAATGAAAAGCTAGGTACCAGGTCCCGATGTGCATGTCCATTCTCACCAAGGCCACTTACAGCACCAAGTCACACTAAAGATCCGGTTTACATTCTCCAAAAACAATGAAGTTTGAATACAGGTTTGCCTCTAATGTGTTTTGTCCAATCATTTATTCATAAATTTTACTGAACATCTACTCTATGCCAGCCCCTAGAGACACCAACAGTAAAGAAAGCAAGGCACGGCCCAATTCAGCCAAATATCACCCATAAAAGTTGCAGGGGCTATCAAAGTAAAACACAAGTGCTCTGGTTCAACAAAGGCAGAAAAATGGAAACAACTGGTTTATGGAAAAAAATATCATTAGATATTTTGGCACGGGGGAGCTGCAGAGGTGAGAGAGGCTTGTCTAGCTCAAAGCAATGTGACACACGAAGAGGAAGACAGGAATGGAGAGTGAAAGAGAGCAATGATAATAGTACAGAAAATTGTTCAGAAACCAGCAGCAAGGCTCAGCTGGAAGGTTCTGCCGCGAGCTCATGTGTGAGAGTGGTACAGAGGGCTTCAGAGCAGTACTAAGACTCCCACTGTCTTAGATACCCTGCTCCCATATGCATGCCCACATTCAGGAGTCTTATAAGATATTTGAGCAAACACAGGCGTGTGATGTATAAGAATATAACATGGAGTGGAGGGTATATTAGGTGTGTGAGGCCCTGAGTGGCCTCTGGGAAGCTGGACACCCTTCCTACCCTGTCTGGTGCCTGTGCCAGGCCAAGGGGAGAAAGTGACCTCACACAGCTTTCTCTATATTATTTGGAGACCCACCCCTCACCCCATACAGAGAGGCCAAAACCACCCAAAGAGACATCATCCCAGAGAAGGAATCACTGGGTTATATGAATATTCTTGAGGCTTTTGATACATTTTGTCCATTTCATTTTTAAAAATCTCTGTGGAACACAATTCAGTGGAACGCTTTGAGTGAAAATGATTTACTGTGTATATTTAAAAAGCTGCCCTTTCTGAATTTGCTAACATTTTTTTAGAGATGAAAATGTGGTCTCCATGGGCTGTGTCAGTCTTTTTTAAACTTCTGCTTGCTAACTGGAACATTTTAAAAACTGATGTTTACCAATTTAATGTGATTTTTTAAATAATATCACTTACTTTATAAGACCATGACCAAAAAAAAATAACAACTTTTCACTGATACTGATTGAAGAGTATTTTAGTCACCTAGACCTTTTTTGAAATATATAAGGTCTTTTGATTCTTAAGATGCAGGCCAACCTCCCCTCAAAAAGAATAACTATAGTCTTTAGTGGTTTTTGTTATTGAACTTAAATTGTTTTTGTCATATCTTTGTTTTTTAAAACATTTATTCCTCATTTAAAGTAACAGTAAATCATTCATTCAACAATTATAATTACCTATGTGCTATATATTTTGCTAATTACTTGGGCCAAAGGGGAAACAAAATTCAGAACCTGCCCTCAAGATGACAATCTAGTAAGAGAACCAGTCATGCAAGCAATTATATTTAATATGTTAATAAATGTAAAGATGTGTGTGCAAAGAACAAAGTACATTTGGGAAATTCAGGAAGGGCTTCATAAAGGAGGTAACTCTTGAGCTGAAACTTGAAGACATAGAGAGATAGACAGACAGACAGAAAGGTCCTTCTTGGCAGAGGGCACTAAAGGTGGTGCAGAAGGACAGCACACACAGAGAGCATAGCAGGAGACTGAGCAGATCACAGGGAGGTTTGCCCCACCACGCGGAGGAGTTGGACCTTCTCTCAGGGACGGCATGAAACCCATGAAGACTTATGAGAAATGAAGGACATGGTCCAATTTAGGCTTCCTATAGAAAATGAGGTAGACTGGGATGGGATTATAAAAGAGTGGTTAGGAAATAATAGTCCAGGTGAGAGATTATATACACCCTGAAATAAGACAATAGTCGTGAGAATTAAAAGAGACGTATAATACAAGTGGTATTAGGAAAACTGAAGCTAAGGGATCTGATCAGTGGCTGGATATTGAAAGCCAGAGAGGATATAAAAGAAAAAGACAATTCCCAGGTTCCTGGCAAGTAAATTCGTAGTTGTGCCATCCTATGACGTAAGGAGTAAAGAGGCTGCAGACGTGGGGAGGGAGATAAGAAGTTCTGGTTGGACAGTGTATGGGTCAGATTAGATTAGGATAAACTATGGTTTCTAAGCCATCCCCACATCTCAGTGGTGTAACAAAGATTGATTTCTCACTCGTGCTGTATCTATTGGGCTTCAGCAGGCCTCCCTCTGGCGCCCTGGCTGATGGAGGGCCTATCACCTGGAACACTGCTGAATGCAAAAGCAGGAGAAAGGAGGGCTAAAGAGCCACACCCTGACCATTCAGTACTTCAGCGCAGAAGTGGCACACATCACTGCTGCTCACAATCTACTGGCCAGAAACAGACATGATTGTGTCTAACTGCAAGGGGGCAGGGAAGCTGCAATCCTCTTAGAAGTAACCCAAAAATAGCCCAGAGAGGAGAGCTAAACATCAGTGGTCAGCAATCACGTCCATCAAAGGCATGTGAGGTCTGACGTTCCTGTAGGAAACCAAAGTGGGCCATCGAGAAGACCGTCTTATGGGCTGCCTAGAGCTCACGGAAGGTAGGGTAGAAGGTACAGACTGAGGAGCTTCCAGGCTAAATGTGAAAATTCTAGTCCTCGGTGCATCTATGTGAAATGCATTTGAGGTTCCCTGACTGTCCACAGTCACAGAGCAGCATGGAGGTGGTGAGGCCAGGCCTCTGGGAGTCTGACTCCAAACTCGGCATTCTTCCTGCTCTCCTGCAGATGCCTCTAGAGCAGCGATTTTCAACCTTTTGCATCTCACAGCACATAATTACTAAAATTCTGTGGCACACCAAAAAATATATTTTTTGACGATCGGTCAAAAAAAAATGGGTATAATTTTGATTCATTCACACTGGATGGCTATTGTTGTGCTGGCCGTTGACATTGTTTTTTAATCTGGAAATTTAAAAGAGGGCAGCACTCCTGACTAAATAGTCAGGTATTGCATGTTTTAAAAACTCCTGCAGCACACCAGTTTAAAATCACTGCTCTAGTGGAATGTCTTATTTGGACAGATTCTGTTCAAACAGCTATTATCTGTTCAAGGAAGATGGAATAATTTTATTCTATCAGCAAGTAAAAAATATTTCCCATATTTTCCCATTGTCTCAGAAAGCCAAGGTAAATTTTCATGGTACTCACTCACATTTGGACAATGCCTTTATTTTTTCAAATAAAGATCTGTCCTGTGTATTTGGATTTTATTGGTTACTTTTCTAAACTTACATGCACAGTCCTCTGTTTTAAAATCAGAATTGGAGAAAAAGTGAAATTTACACTCTAGTGAAGTCTGCAAATATTTTCTAGTAAACAAATGGGCATGACTATATTCCACTAAAATTTAATGAATAAAAACCGACAAGCAACCACATCTGGCACACAGGTTGTAGTTTGTCAACCTCTTCACCAAAGAACAAAATCAAGTAATAACAATACAGTAACTTCGGGGAATATTATAAAGAGATCACGTTGTAAACTAGTGTTGTACAAGATGGAAACGTAGAGATCACAAGAATAGAGGTGGAACCTATTTCTTCTCATGGCTTCCTGCTCCTGTGGGCATAGCCCAGCCATGCTGCTACCCATAGCAGCATTTCTTTCCTGTAGCAGCTATTGAATCCAAGCTACAGTTTTTCTGGACCAGCCTCTTTGTGCCTCCTCAGAGACCACAGTCCCAGCCTGCCTACCTTCTCAGGTCTGGGTCCCAGCCTCGTTGCCCTCACTTGAGCTCAGAGACGCCTACACTGACCACAACACTAGCCAGGCGGTACTACCTCTCAGAGTTCTGGGCTGAGCTCAAAGGCCTCAGCACCAGCCATCATTTTGGAAATGTGAGTTCCAGCCCCACAGGGCTCGTCTTCCAACCCTCTAAATTTTAATAATCCCAATAGTAGGAATGGAAATGCCTTCTGTGCTTGCTACTTCCATGATACATTAGTGTTCTTTTATTGCCTTTTCAGTTTTTCAATATCAAGTTGATAATTTTTAATATTAAGTTCTCTCTGTTAAAATAATTGGTGTAGCTTCTGTCTCCTGACTCAACCCAGACTGAAACAAACACAGTCCAGCAATTTCAAAATAAGTCATTTCCAAAAAACCTCGTTTGTGTTTCTTGAGCACTATGAAGTGAACACACAATTCTGTATTTTACTTCAAATCCATCTGCTGCTCTCAAGTACTCCAGCTGCTCCCAAGCCTGACTCTTCAAGAGTCTCCTCTTCCCCTGAAATTCCTTCTACCCTTTGCTTCTCCTCTGGTTGCTGTCATCCTCCCCAACCCCTTTTCTCCTAATTCTCCATCACAAAATCCCCAGGATCAGTCTGCCAAAAAGGATAAGCCTCAGAGAGTGGCACAGCCGAATCCAGAATCCAGGGCACTTGGGCTCCCTTCCTCCCGCCAGAGGTTATAAACTGAAATGCCCACCCAAACTTAAATGAGAAACACAGGAGAGAAGTTGTCCAGGCATGAGACTCTGGGACTCCAATGTCACCATACTCAAAGAGGGGTGTTGCAACTACACTCAGCCTCAGAGAGAAATAGGGAGTTGTGGGGACTGCAAAGTGAGTGTCCATCTAGATGTCAGAGCTTCAGCTTTTCAGGGAAGGCCAAAAAAAAAAAATCAATATTGTTATGTGAAATTTCCAGGTTTTTAAACATTGGCTCGATCTTCTTTAATATTCTGTGCAGGTTAAATGAAATTTGCCCAATCCCACCTATATGCCTTGTTTGCCACTAATGCCCTAAATCCATTCAATGTATTCCATTTTATTGACAAAGATGTGATTATCAAAGCTATTTTTCACCCTGACCAGGTAACTCAGTTGGGGCAGGGCACATACAAGAATCAACCAATGAATGCATAAATAAGTGGAACAACAAATCGATGTTTCTCTCTCCCTTCCTCTCTCTCTAAAATCAATAAATATTCAAAATAAAAGGGGTTTTTTTAAAAAACTTTATATTTTTCAATAGTTACCTACAGGGCTCTAAACTATAGCAGCAAACCAAAACCAGGATTCTTTTCCTGCCACTTTTCCAAGTACCACCAAAAGGAAAGAGAGCAAGAAAGAGTTGAATAACAGAAGATACTACTTAATTTAAGCCTTTAGAAAATCTGGGGTTCAGCTTTTAAAATATTAACAGAAGAAAATAGCTCTCTAAAGCAACACTTTTAGTTTATTTTAGAAGAAGGTGGTTGTGCACCATAATTTTTAAAGCAATATTTACAGAACAGTTTGTTCCAGAGTTCTAAATGACACAAATAGAGTAGGCCTGGTATACACACACCAAAATAGTGACAATGAAATTAGGGCTTGATCCGGTGGTAAATTACCCTCTGCTCATCTCACCAACACCTAAGGCTCTGAAATGAAGAAGGCATCATATGAATAAGTAGACCATTTGGGTACACATAAGGGCACACACCCACTTACCTCCCAAACCCCCCAATCTGTAAGAGAAAGACACACACTAACTCTATAATTACCAGATGTGAACTTAAAAGCCCTTTTAAAAGCTAAGCTACACTTCCCAGCCACACTTTATCAGCCTCAGAGCAAACTCCAGAGCAGTATGATGACTGCTGCCTAGAATGTCTAGTAACACAGAACAATGTGAAATCCACTGGCTAGGGGACAAAGCAAGGTCAGTAATGCTCAAGTCGGGGGTAGGTGTGGAAAGAAGGGATTAATTTCTGCTTCCTTCTTTCAAAATGCCCCTGTGTATTAATACAGAAGAAAAAAATTACAATTTCCCACGGCCACCTCCACAAGTCCTTATTGTCCAACTATAATGAGAACCAGCCTACCTAAAACCCACAACCTCACTCTCCAAGGGCCAGCAAGGAGTCATAAAAGGCCTCTGCAGAGTTTATACAGTTGGCACAGAGGCCATGCCTTGAAGACTCTTCAGAGACCTACTGTATCTTCAGTCCATTGACTCTTACTTTTGATTTCAAAGTTGACAGATCAGACTCAGGAAATTTCAAAGGCACTTTGAAAAGAAAAGGACATTATATTTCGTGAAATGCCAACGCCCACGGTGGAGACACCACATGTTGAGGAGAAGGAGATGTGTTAAAGGAATGAAGAGGAATGTATGAGCCCGTTGCTCGAAGCGGGCCTTAAAGAGACTTGTTAAAAGGTGGGAAGAGACCGAAGCCAAGTAAAGAAGGGTAGGACAGAAACAGGCATCAATAGGAAAAGAACCCATTTGAAATACCCAAAGGGGCAAAAATATCATGATTCTCAGAGCTGTTGAAGCAGCATCTGATGTTTATAATGAACTTACGCATGCAGACTCAATGCCAAGTGAGATGCTTCACCAGATTTCTGCCTATTCAATCCTCTCAACATCCCTGTAAGGTGGGTATTATTTCCAACTTATAAATGAAGCTACAGAGGCTTAGAGAGTTCAAGCCCAAGGTCACCTGGCCGGGAAAGGGCATAGCCAGAATTGAATTTCAGGTCTGCCTAGCTCCAAAGCCTGCCCTGGGGAGGAGAAGTGGGAGAGGCAAAGGGAGAAAAGAAAGAGCAAGATGCTACTCAATGATGCAAAGTACCACCCACCATGCCCCTGGCTCTGTACTTCGCATCCAAGATCTCTGAGGGCAGGGACCACGCCTCTCTCGCGCAGCATCTGGTACAGAGCCTGTGCTCTCTCTGTCTGATGACTGAGTACCTGATTCTTTCCATAGGGCGATCCTATAATGTAGGTATTGATATCCCCACTTAACAGTTGAATTAACAGAGCAATTTTTTAAAGCAGTCTAAGAGAGAAAAAAAAACAAAAAAACACTTTCCTGGTGAAAGATAAAACCAAAGGTTGTTTTAACAGGCCAAATGACTGCCCTTGTCAAACAAGTGACAGAATACAGGGAAGGAAAATGAGGCAGAACTACTAGGGGATATAAAGTAAGACACCTGGTACTATTCCTTTTTCTTTGATATGTGAGATAACATAACTTGCAATAACATCCGCAAAGAAAACAGCTCTCTTTGCAACAAAATTTCATTTGTAGGCCATACCCTTGAAAAGTTTACCCATGACAATGATGCAGGGCATCATCACTTGAAATAAAGGGGGGGGGGGGGAGAGAGGGAGAGAGAGAGAAAACTAACAACCCAGAAAACTAGGCAGCTCATCCCATGTTCTCTTCCAAATTCTGCAGAATCACACTTGAAGTGACAGATGTGAAGAGGAAGAAGGTTCACACCCAGAAGGCAGGAGAACTATTTTGGTGAGGTTTGTTAAAGGAGGTGGCAGAGTGCCTGGAGAAGTAGTGCAGAGACGTAGCTCCAGCACGTGTATTCATTCATTCATTCATTCATTCATTCATTGGTGCGTGCATACATGTGTGCAGGCACCAGCACCAAACATTTACCAAGCCTCTACTATGAGCCTGGCTCATCAACAGAAGCTGGTGATACTTTGGGGTACCAGACATAGTTCCTGCCCTTAAGAAGCTCACAATCTGCTAGAAAATTTCAGGCAAGAAATAAGTCAATACTATCCATAATGGGGCATATCCCACGGACTCTAGGAACTCAGCCTGGGGGAGGAGAGGTTCAAAAGTGACAAAGGAAAGAAGTGGAAGGAAGGTTGGAGAGGTTATCAGAGATAGGGCTTTGCATGCTAAATCAAGAGTTTTATATTTTATCCTGAAGGGAATGGAAAGCCATTCAATGGTTCATTATCAGGGGGATTACATACTTTGCTTGGCATTAAAAAATAAAAATCAGGAGACAATGTGGATAACAGATTAGAAAGAAGTGTAGCCTGGAGACAAGAAGGTGGTAAGTCAAAAGACTACTGCAATTGTTCAGGCTAGAACTACTGAAACCTAAACAAAGGTAAGGATGGGAGAATGATAAAAATCAATAGGAATTTGGGACCAATGTGGATAGGGGTTATGAAGAGGAAAAGTGAGTCAATCATGGCCTCAAATTTGTGGTTTGGTTGTGGTGGGGTTGGGATACTGGAAACATTCCCTAAGAAAGAGACACAGGATAAGACTGGGAGACAGTAGAAAGTTCATACCTGCACACACTGAGTTTAAAGTGCCTTTGCCTCATGAGAGCTCCTAGTCATGAGTCTCTACATCACACTCGCTGTTTTAGTTATCAATTGCTATAAAACAGTATTAGCACAAATTTAGCAGCTTCAAGCAACACACGTTTATCTTATAGTTTCTGAGGGTCAGGAGTCCAGGTATGACTAAGCCGGTTCTTCTGCAAGGCTGCAATCAACGGGTCAACCAGAGCTGGGTTCTCATCTGAAGCTCAGCTGGGAAAGACTCCACTTCTCTTTCTTAGCTCATGTGATTACTGGCAGCATTCAGTTTATTGCAGACTGCCAGCTTGAGGGCATCGGTTTCTTACGGGCTGTTGATTGGAGTCCGCCCTAGGCTCCTTGTCAGGTAGCCCTTTCCATAGGTAACTGACAAAATTGCAGAGCTCTTCCTTAAAGCTACCAAGAATGAGCATCTCTTTGCAAGACACGCATTACAATCTTACGTAATATAATCACATACAAACAATTATATACACACCATCGCCTTTGCTGTATTTATGGTTAGAAGCAAGCAACAGATTCCCACCCCCCACCTTAATCAAGGGCAGGGGATCACACAAAGGCATGACCCCAGGAAGTAGCAATCTGGGGACACCTTAGAGTCTATCCACCACACTCATGTTCATTTGGTCTCCAAAGGTTGAAAACCCTTAGACCCACTTTCTTACCTTCTGTGGCCCCATAGCCTAAGCAACTAGATACTGAGTGGTATGCAAATATAGAGCCACAACCTATCTATCTCTCTCAATTCAATCTCTTTCATGAAACCTTCCCAAGTAGGCTCTCCTTTCCCCCTCCCCCATTCTGGTCTCATAGCACTTAAAATCTAAACTAATGGTTTCTAGAACTTGAGGATCAAAAAAATTACATAAACCCCTAAAGAAATCATTATACCATTTATTAAATGCTCACTATATCTCACTCACTACACTGGAAACCATCTAGGCAATATTTCATTTAGTCCTCACATTGATACTACATTAAATGTAATATTATTCCTATTTTACAGATGGAAAAATTCAGACACAGAGAGACTAAGATACTTACCTAAAGTCAAATAGCTAATTAAGTGGTGGGTACTGGGCAGTCTGATTCCAGAGCCCACACTCGAAGCCAGTTCAGGCACTTAAACATCATCAGTTGCATTTTTAGAATCTTCTGAATGAGAAATTACAAAAATAGCCAAAAGGTACTTTGAGTTCAGTAACAGTTTTATATACTTTTATAGTCTTTTCCCCACAACAGAATCTACAAGTATTTGCAAAATATAGTCCATACACGTGCAAACACATACGTGTGCAAACACATGTGCAAACACATACATGTGCAAACACTCCAAAAACAGTCAAGATTGGCAACCACTTGCAGAGTCTCCCAGCCCTCCCCATATGGCTCCTCAGCTGGGGACCAGGGGCCCTGTCATGTTCTTTTGGTACTTAGGTTACAGTCTAAGCATGTGCAGTTCTCAACCAGGGGTGGTTTTGCCCTCCAGGGGACATTGGGCAATGTCTGGAGACATGTTTGATTGTCATGACTAGGGAGGCGGTGCTACTGGCATCTAGTAGGTAAAGGCCCGGGGTGCTGTTAAACCACTTACAATGCAAAGCGCAGCCCCAACAAGGAATTGTCCAGCCCAAACTGTCAATAGTGTCGATCTTGAGAAACACACCTGTATGTGAATATAAAATTCTCTAATCGTTTCATACATATTTGTCCTAACTCTCCGAGATAAACCTGCCTGCAGTCAGAGCAGGGACGTCCTGAGTTCCTCATCACCCCACCTTTCCTAACCTATGCCTGAGTTCCAAACATGGTGAGTGTCTAAGAGGTACTTTGGAATTGAAATTTATTTCAAACATACAGTAGGTTTTATTTCTACAAAAGTTATTTATTCAATGATTAACACAGTCCCTCCAAATTAAGAACTTCTACATTGAATTTACTGAAGACTAATTTACTTCTGGAGTTAATACAGCCCTACCCTGGGCAGCCTCTGGCACCTGTATAGCAGAATTAGCAAACAAATCCCGGTTTAGAAAAACAGATAAATGAAACAATATGCAAGACTGAGACAAATAGAGAGACCCAGAAACATCATCAAATGCCAAGGACTGGAAAGTGTTTATTTCCTTACGCAACCACTCACCCCTTAAGAAAGCCAAGGACATGCAAGTAGACTAAGTTCCAAGAATTATCCTTTCATTTTTGTAATCACAAATCATTGCAAGGGAAGAGGAGGAAGAGAACATTGTTCTAAAGCACGTCAGATGTGTATGCTGAAATGATAAATGAGCCCCACCATTTGTTAGCACAAGTACGCATTGTGTATATATTAAGACAAGAACACCTTATAATTCTAGGGAGAAGAAGGAGCTATTAGTCCACTTTTCAACATAAAGAAATCTAGACTGTGTGCCAGACAATGAGTCAGATGACTAACCCAACCAATTTTCTACCAAGTAGGGAAAAATCTGTTGTGGATTCCCGTGCCCCTGTGACCAGCTCTCAGGGTACAGTCTGGTTCCTCATTCCCTCGCAGGTAAACAAAAAACAAATCCACTGAATCCCAAAACAACCTAAAACCTTTGGGACCACGCCCGCAGTGCTGAGAACCTCCAGCATCGTCTGTCTGCTCCATCACTGTCCTTTCCAAGGGAAGCTGATGAATCAGACTGCACAGGACGGGGCGGTTTCTAAAGGTCCTTGGGAGCATCATGATTACACCCAATTATCGAGGCTATACACAGAAGCCCAATGATTCAGACAGCCTCAAAACCCAGCACAGGCAGCAGGGCTGCAAAACCAAGGCCATTAGCTCCCGCTGTGTCCCACCTCTCAAAGAATCAAATCCAAGCTGGCTGCTAAAAGACAATGGCCGCTTTGTACAATCAATCGCAGATTATTTTTAATGGGAGCATGAGAGATTCAAAGCAGTGGGGAACCCCCAAATCACTAATAGTCACATTTGGAATTCTCTGGAGGTTGTCCTTTGAAACAACAGATCTAACCCTCAAATACAATTTTCCTAGGCTAATGTGAACATTTTCTCTGAGCTCCCTGAGCACATGCCAGACAGCATCAGGAAACAACACAGGTATATACCAGGGCCTAGGATAAAGTAATATTTCTAAAGCAACTGGCCTAAACACTAATCCTACCCTCTGCTCTTTCCTCTTAGGTGAGGATTTTATTTTTAAACCACACGAAATAGAATAACTGTCATAGTGTCTGTTGTTTTACTTCTATACACGTTATTTTAAACTTCCAAATAGTTATTAGCATTCGGTAAAAGAGACACTGTGATACATTTAAATTGAAATTATCTAAAGTGATGGTCTTCCTAGACTTTTTTTAGGTCCACAGTGAAGTGTAAAAATTAGTTAATAGATCAAAACCATACTTCAATCCAGTTACACCCACGATGCAGGTAACATAATACTACTAATACCTAACTGGCCAAACATAGTTTGGTTTACAAAAGGCAACTACATCCAAAATGTGCAGTAGACACCCACTCAGGCTGGTGGCTTAGGCCATAAGAACTACAGCCAGGCTCCTTGGTTCACATCTCAACTCTGACATTTAGTAGCTGCAGACACTGGCAAATCCTTAGCCTTCCTGAGACTTGTTATCCTCACCTACAGTATGGAATGACCATGCCTGCCACGTGAGCTTGTTATGACAGTGAAATGAGAAAATCCATGTAAATGCATATTAAATCCATACTAAGTGTAAAGCAATTAATATGCTGCCTCACTCCTTGTAAGGATTCAATACCCGTAGGTTATGATTATTAGTATTTTATTAATGCTGGCTTATTACTCTCATTGAGGAGATTCTATGGAAAATGTAGCTCTGAAAGAAGAGCTGAGAGAGGATGCTGAGCAATAAAATTACCGGGAAGGGCGGATGATCTAAGGTGACACCTTGACAAGAAATTTATTTCAACATGTGTGCATGTGTGCGTGGATTTGAAAAGATGTGTATATGTGCAAATCCTGGCATATTTGCTAAAAACTCCACCACATTATCATCATGCCTCATGTATCTAACCAGACTGGGGAGTCTATCACAGAACAACTGTCAAGTTAAAATTGGATCATCGCTGTCCAAATGAAGATACTTTCTCAACTTCTTTTTTTCTCTCTCTACTTCTTGACACCCTCCCACAAATGAACCTGCTTACCCATGCCAAGAATATACAACTCAGAATTGAGATCAGGAAAAAAATTAAAAGAGAAAGACCTAGGAGAGCAAGGATGTCAGAGAAAGTAATCAAAGAGCAACACCATTTGATCAGTCACACAGTAAGCACTGTGAGTGCCCTGCACAGACACTATGAACTGTTGTGTTGTTGTCTCTAACCCTTATAACCAACATGCAAAGCACAGGTGCCCCTGAACAATGCGGGGGTGAGGGGCACTGACGACCCTGTGCAGTCAAAATTCTGTGTATAACTTTTTTTAAATTAATTTGAGGAGAGAGATATTGACTTGTTTTCCACTTATTTGTGCATTCATTGGTTGCTTCTTGTATGTGCCCTGACTGAAGATCAAACCCACAACCTTGGCATATCAGGATGACACTCTAACCAACTGAGCTACCCGGCCAGGCCTGTGTATAACTTTTGACTCCCCCAAAACTTAATTACAGTCATCCCTCAGTATCTAAGGGGGACTGATTTAAGGACCTTGCAGATACCAAAATCTATGGATGCTCAAGTCCCTTACATAAAATGGCAAAGAAAAATGCATACAGTCAGCCCTCCTCATTAGGAATCCCCAACCATGGCATCAAAAATACCATTTTCAATCTGTGGTTGGTTGAATCCACAGATAGGAAACTCAGGGATATGGTGAGCCAACTGCATATTTATTGAAAAAAATCCACGTGTAAGTGGATCTGCACAGTTCAAAACCATGTCGTTCAGGGGTCCACTGTACATATTCCTATTCCCATTTCATAGATCAGGACATCAAGGCTTCTAAAGGAGAAGTGACTTGCTCAAGGCCACACAGCTGGTAAGTGGTGAGTCAGGACTTGAACCTTACCCTCTCTGGTAACAAAAACTCTTCCAAATAGCCCCTGACACTTTTCCAAGTTCTGTGACAGGTGTGGGCCCTGTATAAAAAAACTTAGGTTACCTCTTGCCCTCAGGAGCATGTAGTTTAATGGGAAGGAAAGACAGAAGCAAAAAATGATGATACAATGCAAAATACATGCTCACCAGGGCTAAAAATAATGTGTTATGGGAACTCCAGGGGGAAGGAACTCAATCCAGAGTGAAGTGGTAATGTAAGAGCTGGGCATTCAAGGATGAGTAACAGCTTGCCAGCCAGAACAGAGGGAAATCGGCGAACGGCTTGGGATAATCATGCAAATGGTAGCGCAGAGATAGGGAGGTCCTTGCATGTTGGAGGTAGTAAGACGAGAGGTGTATGACTGAGTTATCAGAGAAACGGAGATCGGCTGAAGAAGAAGGCTAGAGGCTGACAGAGAAAAGTCTTATCGGCCATGCTCTAGAGTGTGGAGTGGATTCTGCTGACAAATTGCAGGCAGAAAAAGACCAGCAAGACAGCTGGTGCACCACGACAAAGTACAGAAGATGAAACACAACGGTGAGAACTGAAGGCAAATTCATGGGGTACAGATGTCCTGGGAGGCACGGATATCAAAGGTTGGCGTTAAACACAAAGAAGAAAAGATGATGCCTTCTCACAGGGGGTCCAAGCAGGCAAAACAACCCACAAAAGAAATAAAGGAAGTATTGGATCCTTGATATTTAAGACACAAAATTGAAAACAGAACAAGCCAATAGCATATTTCATTTAGACCAGTAAGAAATAAGGAAAGAAAGTCCCGAACGTGAAAGTGATGGAGATTAGCACAAGGTTTCCAACAGAAACCAACAAGAACTCAAAATGTTGAAGGTAAGACTCAATGTTCTGTTTTAAGAGGAACTTAATTAAAAGAAATAAGAAATTGAAAGCAACCAAATTATAAAAAAATAAAAATAAACACAATAAGTTTGATTTGGAGATGAGACCACTGGACTGTGGCATACTCACAACGACATCAAGAAGTGAACCAGTGGAAAAGGTGATGGGATTTAGCAGAAGAGGGTAAAGGGGGAATAAATGGTGATGGAGGGAGACTTAACTTGTTGTGGTGAACACACAAAGCAATATGCAGATGATGTGTTATAGGGTTGTACACCTGAAACCTATATAATTTTATTAACCAATATCACCCCAATCAATTCAATAAATAGGAGAAAAGAAAACAGTGAACCAGCACCAAGAACCATCAGAGCGGAGCTTAACAGGCCTGAGTGGTAGAGATGGTACAGACTGCTATAGGGGCTGGGATCTGCATTTTCCCTTAAGAGAAAAGCATACAGAGAAGAGGGGTGTGGGTGCAGGGTACAACCCAGGAAACACAGAGAGCTGAAATGACAGTACAACTTCCTTCTCATCCTCAATATTGCTCCCATGATGCTGGCTGCAACTCATGACTCACACTCAGGAATTAAAGGTTCTCCTGAAAAAGCTGTTTCAATTACACACACTACTTCTACAGAAGGAAGGTGATATATTTCTACCGATGCAGGCAGAACTTTAAAGCCCAGCCAATCCTCCACCTGGAGGATTCAAGAGTTCCCAATAAGACAAGAAAAAGACCAGACACTGTATGTCTTGCCAAATGAAAGGAAGGACACTGGTCGACCAAAACAGGAAGAAAGGTCCATAGACCAAGCTGCCAGCAAATCAAGGAGGAATTTTAAGTGTTAGAAATACCAAGTTCCTTGGAGACTATCTTGTCCAACTTCCTGCTTTATAGATTTGGAAAATAAAGACCAAAATAAGAAAGACACTCCAGCCTCATATAGCACATTGAGAGGAGAGAGATGGAGAGAAAGGGAGAAAGAAGGTGAGAGGAGAGAAACCAGGGCTTCTCATACCTTCCATTCCAAGGTGCTGCTTTTCCCAGGATCCAGAACCTAAGAGGTCAAAAAAAGCAGTCACTTGCCCCACCAGTGGGCTCAAAACCCTCTTGGGGAATAAAAGAGAGACCACAGGTAAACCAGTCACACCCTGGTTCTGGAGCCCTCTGAATCACTGGTTTCGGTGATGGGTGGCTGGTCTCTTTCAGTTCCACTCAACCTGTTCCTGTATTGTGAGCATCTCCAGTGTGCCTCAAATTACTTTTTTTTCTATGAAAATGCAGAAACAATGGCATATGAGCCTATTCAGAAGGGACAATTCGTGGGGGTTTTTTACATCTGCAAGGGGGTGAGAGTGGACTCTTCCTGACTGGTGCCGTTCTCATCCCAGGAGAATGCTTGTCCCATTGGATCAGAGGGACCCTGCTCTGGAAGCCCTGTCCACCAGCTCGGAGGAAGCTCCTCCTTGCTCACAGCGTAGCCTGTCTTGAAGTTTTCGAGCTTCCTAGATGTCTTGAAAATCTGCCCAGCAATTGTCAGGCCTGTCTAATAGAGGATGTTGTCTCCTCATAGCCAGGCCTCCTTTGAGAGAAGTAAACAGGATAGTTACAAGTAGTTTTTAGGACAGTCGGATGCAGAAACAAACAGTAGTCCATCTATATGGCAGTCTAATGAACATAATTTCTTCATGATACTTTTATGAGACAGAGGCAAATAAAGAATTGAATCTGTGGATGGCAAGACATTAAAGAACAGACTAACAATAGAGCAGAATAGAAAAGACTATCATAAGAAAGATTAAATGTGTAATCAAACCTTAGGAATAAACTCCTGAAGAATAAAAATGGCCATAATTTAAAAACAAAAATAGATTTGCTGAATTTCAATTTGAAGAAGCCATCCACAGCATAAAAAATAAACATACAATATTTCAACCTTAGAATTTAAGCCCCTGTTTTCAAATCAATTAATCAAGTACTCATGACTGCTGACTCTGGCCCCAAATACCATGGGACATTGAGGGGAAAGGTACAGCGGGCTTCTTATCCAAGGTAGCTGGAGACCTAAGCTGGTGCAAGCACAGATAAGCTGAAAAATAACTTTCAACAACATTCAGGAGTTAAAGAAGGTGCATATCTAACAGCAGCTCTTTAATCTTGGCCAAAGGTACTCCCACTAGCCCTTGTGCCCATGTGGTCCCCTCCCTTGGGAACACATTAGTATTCCCCTGTGAATGAGTAACTGAAAGGCCTATATGTTTAGGGATTTCACTTCAAATGCTAGATTCTGTTCTGCTGCACATAGGCATGGCATAACACTGCAAAGGACTCAGGTACTATGCCCACCCCTGTCACCAACAAGTTAAGGCCTCTTCATGATCTTCTGGATATTTGTCAATTGATAGAAACATCAGAGAAAAACTGTTCTTGAACCTTGTTGTAAGAGACATTATCAAGTACTCTTAACAACAAACAACGGTGAAGCTCCAAGCAGTCAGTTCCAGTGTTCATGTGTCACATTTAGAGAAGCAGAATTCCACAGAACTGGAAGGCTACTCCAATATGGGGACCTCAAATGAAGGATTCTCTGAGATCCTCTAGAAGTAGTCAATTTTCAGAAGTAGACAGCTGACCCAAGACCTCTGGAACAAGCTGATGACCTCAGATAAGGGACAGTTTCCACTCAAGGCATTGGGCCAAGTCTCCTATCTAATTCCTGTTTGGTTTTCATCTGCATCCTTATAATCATTCTCATTTTCCATAGACCCCTGATTGTTGTCCATCCACAGTAATCCTTTTTCTCTTTTCTTTCCTCTTATAATGGTTAGGTCAGAAAATATTCATTCTTATATTATCCCAAACAGTAGCCATTACTTCAGTCTTACTGATTGCTGTATATCCCATCCATCACTGGATATCCATGATATAGTCCTCCAGGCAATTCCAGTCTTACCAAATGAGACCATAAGGAATTAGTCAATGGCATTTCCACTTACATCTATGTGGCCAAATGATCTTAAATAAGTCAATCTGTGACTTTGCTAGTGACCTTCTCTCCCAGGAAAAAAGAACTAATTACTACAATATGTTGCTCATATCCTAGATAATTTCACATTTGAATTCAACAAATTTCCTAGAGTAATGGCCTAAATATTTGCCACCTGAAGAGACTTAGAGATTCAAATATGTAACCCAGATAATTTGAGGCTTTGATTCTGATCTCATGTTATAAACAACTCCTTTTGTCCTGTATCTCCATGAGCACATACTGGATACTACTCATTCTGTGGTCAAAATGCCTGATTCTGTTCGTCTCAGACTAATACCTCATGCACTTTACAGATAATAGTCCAAGACCTGCCCATGCACAGACACTCTTAATTCCATAAATCACCAAGCCTAGGCATGGGCTCCAAAATGAGGCCACCCTTGATTATTCAGGCACCCTACTTGGGGACATGACTGACTCGCTGTTCATGCCAAGCATCAGAGCAATGTTCCCAGTCTTACAAAGAGAAACATCTATAAGAAATTAATGGCCAACTGTGGAAAAAGTTATTAAAAATACCACTTCTGCCCTAGATGAATTCAGATCAGACTCAGCTCTTAGCAGGAGCAGTGATGGACCACTGCATTGCTCTAGATTTCTGGCTGGCTAGTCATGGTGGTGTCTGTGGCATTGCTAATACTGCTTGCTGTGTTTGGATCAATGAGACAGGAAAGGCAGAACAGGCTAAACATTGCCCTAAAGAAACAGTTACTTGGCTTTTCTATGGTTAATCCTCATGGACTATAGAATTTGTTCTCTTGGCCTGGGTTGAACAATTGGTGTTCCTGCTTCTGAAATAACTTCTAGAGACTATTCATTTTCTCATTTTTGTCCTAGTGGCCAAATGACTGACCTGATAATACCAAAAAAAAAAAAAAAAATCAAGAGAATCTTGTAATATACTTGACTATGGAGACAACTGGATAATCTGTTATTATCCAGGTGAAGGTCTGGATCTCCGGCCTTTCCTGAATTGGTCAACCACTCACAAGTGAAAGAATGATGAAGAGACAGGACTGACAGACTGAATATGCAACAGACATGGCTAAGAGAACTCTGACCCAAAACCTCTGTTTCAACCAGCCTGCAACAGTCAGGATTTGGTCAATGAACACAATGTTCCCTATTTTTTGTCCCTGCTTCTAACTCAGGGTCAACCAGAGGAGCCAAATAATCTCCCCAAAACCAATCACATAAGATGCCTTGCTTCTAGTTAACCTGCCTCTAGTTTCCCCATGCCAATACCCCCCAATCAAATCACATATAACTGAAGGCTCCACCTTTTCACTGTAGAGTTTTCCCACTCAACCAACTGCCTCTAAGAGTCTCTGTCAAATGCAAGTGATGGCGGCTGCCTTCCTTGTTATATAGCAAGCTCTGAATAAATAGCATCAGTTTGTTCTCATTTGGAGGATCTTTATTTCCATACCACATATAACTGCGTGCGCGCACACACACACACACACACACACACACACACGGCAGGGCCATGTGTTTGACCTAGAAATCTCAGCAGGCATATAAGGAGGGTTACTCTTCAATGTAGGAGCACATTCTCACCTCCACCCTACCCACCAAGAGCTCAGGTGCAATTGCCACCACCTACAAATATGCCACTCCCAGGTAGGCAAATTTGGCTTCTTTGGGTAGCCTGACATTCTGCCACTGCACCCAGACTCTGCTCAGAGATGGAGCTGTTTAACTATATACCATGGCACAACCAAAAATGGGTCACTAGCATGCTGAGAAGTCATTGGCTCCCATACCACCACATGAGTCAGGCATCTCCAGCCATAGGCAACTACATCTGCTCACTCTAGAGTGGCATGGAAACATTACCATTTTCTGTGTGTGCTGTGGCTTGAGAAAACTGGAAAGGCACTAAGGAGTTCCCATGCCACCTGACCCTTGGATCTCTCATGCTGTGTGCCAGCCTTTGCCCTGGGGAGGAATTCGTATGGGCCTATGGGGCTTTGGCATGATATCCCAAACGAGAAGAACATGAATATGATACTTTTGATGGGTAAGAGAGGCACCCCCAAGGAAACGAGCTGAAAAGTTCTGGCTAGGGGGTGTTCCATGCTTTCAAATTCTGAGAACTACACAAGCTACAAGCTGCAGCATGGCTCCAAACAGATGGGGCCCATAATACTCTCACATCCCACCGATGGCAGGACATTAAATTATATTGATTCACATGAAATAATATTGCTAAAGCTAATTATATCATAGCAATATATCTAACACTCAATAAGCTTTCACTATATTCCAGGCACTATTACCAGGAATCTCACATGTTTTTTCTCAGGCCTCACAAGAGCTTGGTGATACATGAGATGTATCTCATGAGGTTCTACTAATGAACATTGTGTAGAGATAAGGACACTTAGGCTAAGAAAATTGGAGCAAGGTCACAGAGCAGAACAGGAGCTAGAGCCTAGCTACAATCTGTTAGACTTCACACCCTGAGATATTAACCTCGAATTTATGGAGCTACATACATCCCATCCTTGACTGAGCACGTGTTAGCAGCTCAAGCGTGATAACTTAATATGAAGAAAAACAAATGTATACAAGGAAGAAAAAGAATTGTCATTACTCAGCAACTAAAAATGAAATTCTAATTTATATCAATTCAGCTATTAATAGTATGACAATTCCAATTAGATATTTGTATAGCACTTCTGACAAATATGGAATATAAATTTCTTGTAGTGTTTCATTTTATCGTGGTTTTAAAATTGACTTCGTGTTAGCAATTGTCTTCCAAATTATTTGAGATGATAACAACTGAGGTAATTTCATGTAATGTATGTAACAGTCTATTTTATACATCAGGCCAGCATTTCATCAGCATTTCAGTCTAATTTTAATGGAAATTTAATATATTTTAAGAGTAATGATCTCGTAAAATTACATGGAAGGCAGGCAATTAACCAATTTATAGATCATACTAATATTTGTGTTATTTCAAAAACAGTAAATTCAGTAACTTACTATATTTATATAGAGTCAATTTCTATAAACTAAAAAGAGAAGGGAATTTGAAAGTCATTTAGTTTATTCAACCTCAGGATGTGTTACTTCCTAAATTTGAGTATAGAATATAAATAATCTGGGGCATCGCCGTATCATGAAAGCATACTTAAGACTCAACAGGGGATTAGCTGCAGAGCTTTTGGTTTTCCCATCTCACTACCCCCCTCCCCACTTTATGCTGGAAATAGACAGCTGCATATTGGTCTAAAGTAGCAATTTTCAACCTTTTTCATCTCATGCACAAATAAACTAATTACTAAAATTCTGCAGCACACCAAGAAATATTTTATACTTTTTTGCAGATCTGACCAAAAAAAAATAGGTATAATTTTGACTCATTCACATCGAATGGCTATTGTGTTGGCTGTTGTCAGTTTTTTATTTGACAATCTAAGGGAAAAGAAGTCTGTGCCCCTCACTGGATAATCAGATACTGCATGTTTCAAAAATTCCTGTGGCACACCAGTGCACCATGGCACACCAGTTGAAAATCATGGGTTGTAAAAAGCAAGGGCAAATTTCTTTAAAGGGCTAGATAGTCTTTGCTGACCAGATAGTCTCTGTCACAACTACCCAATGCTAGTACTGTAGCACAAAAGCAGCTGGAGACAAGGCTTAAATGAATGAGTTTGGTTAGTGTATGAACTTTATTTTATTTATAAATAAATAATTTTGCATTTATAAATTGTATCCTTTTAATTTACTTTATAAACTTTATTTATGAACATGAACATCTGTTTTTCCTGTGCTCTGAAATATTATTCTTTGGATTTTTTTCAACCATTTAAAAATGAAAATGCACTCTTGCTCGTGGGTTACCCAAAAACAGGAGTGGAATGGACTTGGCCCTGGGGTCCTAGTTTGCTGACCTGTGGTCTAAAGCAGAGTTGCCCAGTTTGTTTTTTATAATCACATCCTCAGTCAAGTTCACATCCTGCATTCCCACCTCCATGCAAAGATGTCACCCAGTATTTGTTTTCAAGCAATAAATACAGCTAACACTTACTAAGTGCTTACTGTATGCCAGGCCATATATGAAGTGCTTTGGTTATATCATTTCATTTATTCCTCACCTTAACCTTAAAAGTTGGTTCCACCATTATCTCCATTTCACAGATGAGGAAACTGAGAGAGAGGCTAAGTCATGAAACTGGAAAGTGGTAGAGCTAAGCAGACCAAGTCCACAGTCCCTGTCATTAGTATCTCCCTATTATGTGTCTTCCTCAAAAGGCTTTTGTGGGGCAGGGGGCAGGAGAGAAAAGTTAAAGTCACCCAGGAAGTCTAATATGAAGAATAACCTCGACAAAGCAAAACTCACAAGCACCAACACAGTAAGAAAAGTTCCCATTTCTAATTCCCTTTGAAAATGAATAGTCATGGTTATCTTCTTTATTTAATGCTGAGCTCTGTGAGCTTCAATGTAATAATATTTACCACTGAGTGTGAAAAACTGGCATCTCCCCAAATCTAACTGGGCATCATCTATTCAGTGTCCAGGAGGGTCACCTTCATATTTCACCTTTTCTGGAATGGATGAAACCAGCCAGCCCTGTAAGTTCTTCCTCGGTACCTGCATCAAGGGAGAAGACCCAGGATGCCCCCAGGGTGTACAGGTTGTACCTGCCCATAACAAAGAAGAGTTGCATAGTAATCTCCCACCCAAATTTCTCCCTCTGGGAAAAAGACTCCAAACACCTCCTGGAATGAGAAGGCCATACCCTGGAGGCAGAGCGAGGTAAGGGAGGGGGCAGAAAAGGGAATGGAGGCAAGGGGAAGTGAGCTCTGGTGCCAAAGAGGCTCCCTAAGTATGGGGTCTAGCAGGGTGGGAAGAGGCAAGAATTAGGTCTAAGGTAAGGGTCCTTGGTTGGGGTCAGGCAAACAGAGTGGGTCCAGGAGACCCAGCAGGAGGAAGAACTTGGCAACAAGTATGTACTGAACATCACTTTATGTCACAGATCTAAGCCTTAGGGACACAGCTGTGATAAGACAGTCATGTTTCCTGCCCTCACTGGGTTTACAGGCTATTGTAGGAAGGCAATCCAGTGATGACAATAAAGGTAGAGGAACTTACAATGAGGAAATCCTGAATCCTATGGGAATACCAGTTGGGACAGAACCATTAAGGAAGCTATGATAGGCAGCCTTCTGAACGGTTCCCAGTGATCCCCACCTCCTAATATACATGCCCTTGTGTAATCTTCCCCCCACCCCTTGAGTGTAGGATGGACCTAGCCACTTGCTTCTATTGAATAAAGTATAGCAAAAGGGATAGGATGTCACTTCTGAAATTAGACAGCAGCTTCTGCCTTGTTTGCGCCCTCTCTCTTTTTTGCTCTCTCTTACACATTCACTCTGAGGGAAGCCAGCTGCCATGTGTGAACTGCCCTATGGCGAAGCCCAAGTGGCAAGGAACAGAGGACAGCCTCCAACAACAGCCCATGAGGAACTGAGGCCCTCAGTCCCAATCCTGCAAGGAAAGGAATCCTGCCAACAACTCATAGATGAGCTTGGAAATATATTCTCCTCCCCAAGGTCAAGCCTTCAGATGACACTGCAGCTCCAGTTGGCACATTGATTACCACTTGTTAGAGACCCTGAGCCAGAGGAATCAGCTAAGTTGCCTCCAGACCTAACCCACAGAAACTATGAGAAAATAAATATCATTCTTTAAAGCCACTAAGTTTGGGGAAAAATTGTTAGGTAGCAATAGATAAACTAATTGATAAACCAAACCAATATGTTCAGAAAATACCTGCCTACTTCTTTTTTTCAAGCTTGTCTTATTTCCCATAAAAGAAACAGATCATAGGGTATCCACTGCCAAAGCCCAGAAGCTCTGATAGGGTAACATTAATATAACAACTGGAAACCATCCCTCCCAATGGGTGAGACTGATCTGGTTCCTACTATTTGATAGAGAATCTCACTGGCTCCCAGGAAGGAAATGATGTGAAAGAAAAAAGTCCCTCTTTTTCCCTGTGCTGGATATAAGAGTAGGGCAGAGCAGGGGGATTCTAGTAGAACCAGAATGGCACAAAAGGTCAGTAAATAAAGAGGTCACCATAAACAGGAGGCTGTTTCTAAAATATCATTCAGGAGGCAGTAGGTCAACTCGCTTCCCATTGGTTTACTTGTTCAAGGGTAAGATGCACACATGGTTATAAGGGTTCCTTATACAGGGCTCCACAGCACCCTGTTTCCCCCGCATCAAATCATTTAAGATGGTGAACTGCAAATGAACAGATAAATGTCTAGTTTCTCCCATTAGGGTGGCAGGATGATGTTGGTCTCAGTCACCACTGTGTGCTCAGTGTCTAGTACAGTGCCTGACCCATGGTAAGAATTTGCCAAATGAGCAAAACATGATCCCGCTTCTGTGACAGGGAATATGCATAGAAAGAAGAGTAGAAAGTAATGCATCAAAACATCGATGATGATGACCACTAAATGGAAGAGTATAATCCTTTTTTTATTCGATTAATTTGTCTGTATTTTCCAGAATGTCTTTGATACAGAAATACCAGCGACTACCGTAAGACAGACTTCTGGGCCCTGTGTAGCTTATTTTTACAACTTGATAATCTTGAGATTACTACCATAACTTTCCAAATTCAAAGATTTATTTATAATAGAGTATCATCTCACTTGTCAATTTTGAACCTGACAACTAAATTCTTAAGCGCCATGTGGAAACTTTCAAATATAAATTAAGAGATCAACACCTGCAGAGCAATATTATGCAAACAGCTACCATTCACTTTCATCTTTAAATAGAATAAACCATTTCACACCTTAGGCCCCAAAAAAGATATCAAGTAAGAGAACATATTGCATTAAAAATAACCACATGAGGATCTTTGGATTGTGCTGTACGTTAACTCCAACCAGTCTTTAAAATGCACTGGAGCATCCAACCTACAAAAGAAGATTACCCCCAAGTGCATTCAATTAAGTGGAAAGAGATTTTGTATGCATGTGTGTAAACTTCACATTTTTATCATGAATCACTGGACTACATCACAAAAGCAGCAGAAAACGGCAACTCTCCCAAAAGCTCAATACCTCCTATTTTGGGGGAAAAAGGGCAGCCACCTGAAACTATTCTCCAATTGTACTCTAGATTTATAGAGACAGAAAGCATTTCTTCCATATAATTCCAAGTTCCAAAAAGTTCAGTATCATCCACATGTCCCAAGTTTAGAACTTCACCAAGCAAGCCAGATGAATTGGGCTCAGAGACAGGCTGCCATGCCTGCTAGTCATGACTATGCCCACGGTGTGCCAGTAATAGTGATGGGGCGTGTCCACTGCAACAAAGCCCTCTGGTTCTGGCAGAACACTTCCAGTCGAGAAGCCTTGACTCTTAGGTCAGCCCTGCACAGCCCAATGGAAATATAATACAAGTTATATGTGTAATTTTACATTGTCCAGTAGCCACATTTTAAAAATGTAAAAACAAACAGGTAAAATTAATTTCAATAATACATTTCACTTAACCCAACGTACAAATAAGATGATTTCAACCTGTAATAAATATTAAAAACTGCTGAGATACTTGACAATTTTTTTTGGTAATCACTCATTTAAATTTCATGTGTATGTCACACTTTAAACACATCTCAATTCGGACAGCCCACATTTCAAATGCTCAACAACCAGATGTGGCTCCTGGCTACTGTGTTGTATTGGAGACGTACAGGATTAATGTACCTACCTGATTACTCAGTAGAGGCCTTTTTGTGCTCTTTACTACTTATCAAGATAGCCCATTGCTCATGACTTTCAACTAAAGCCCAACCACATAGAGATGAAAAGCAAAACAACCTGATGCAGCTTCTATTTACCATGAAATAATATATTCTGAGCACCTTCTGTGTACTAGGCATTGAATGACGAGCTTTTAACATCTTATTTCATGTAATGCTTACAACAACCTTATGAGAAGATACAACGTAATTCCCATTTTATAGATAAGAAAACTGAGATACAGAAATTAATAAACCTGCCTAATACACACTTCTAGCAGGTTGTAGTGCTTGGATTTCAACCCAAGCAGGCTGATTCTAAAACATACACTCTTGCTCACCGCACTTACTCAAAGTAAGAACAGGAAATAAATAGTTAAGAAATCTTAGTCTGATGTGAGTGTGCAAATCAGAAAAGATTCAGGGAAGTATGTGAATAAATTCAACTACAAAGTAAGTAAGGGAAGAGAGCAAGAAACACGCTCAAGGGGAAAAAAGGAATTGTCAACCAACTGAACATTTTTGTGTCAACAACTGATGATGACAATAATGGTGGTGATGATGATAAGAACTTACATTTTTGGAGCCTTTGCTCTAGGCCAGGCATTGAACTAAAGTCAGGGTTTCTCAACCCTAGTATTGTTGACATTTGGGACCAAATAATGGTTCTAGGGGTTGTTCTGTGCATCATAGGACCTTTAGCAGCATCCGTGGCCTCTACCCAGTAGAAGACAGTGACACACCAGGTGTGCAAATCAAAAATGCCTTTAGACATTGCAATATGTTCCCCTGGGAGGGAAAATTTTTCATAATTGAGAACCCCTGTACTAAGTGCTCACATTATCTCATGTATTCTTCACAGCAGCCCTACAGGGAAGCAACTGTATTGCCCTCGTTTTACAGGTGAGAAAACTGAGGGCCTGCTTGGGCAGCTGACCTGAGGTCCCACCACTAATAAATGAAAGAGCTAGGACCAGAATACAGGTTTGTCTGATTCTAAAGCGTTTTGTGTGTTTTTTTAAATATATCTTTATTGATTTCAGAGAGAGGAAAGGAGAGGGAGAGAGAGAGATAGAAACATCAATGATGAGAGAGTCATTGATCGAACCTGCAACCCGGGCACGTGTCCTGACCGGGAATCGAACCCCAATAGCCTGGATCCCAGGTCGACACCCAAACGCTGAGCCACGCCCGGCCAGGCAAGTGTATTTTTACTGCTGGTCAATACGAGTTTCCCTCTCATCTCAGAGTCACGCACAAATTTGCACGCTTTCCCCACATCTTCTGATCCCAAAGAAGAACCAAAACAAAACATCAGCTACAGAGCTCACTGATGAGAAGTCCTCCTCCTACCAAAACCATCTTTAGCTTCCCCTTTAGCCTTGTGCTCTTTTAGCTCTGGTTGTACCCATATTTTCATGGTTCATCACCTTTCCAGAAATCAGCATTGTATGAATGAACAAGTAAATGTTTAAAGCATGAATACATACTTAGAGTGTGTGTCCTCATGTTCTTAATACAAACATCTAATCAACTGCAATTAAAAGCCACAAATATGTTTTTATAAGGAAATTAATCTATCAGCGTATCGCCTTTGATATCAAGTGAGATGTGACTAAAAATGTAAATTTCACAAATGGAGCTAAAGTTTAAACTGCTACAAGTGTGAATTTGTTCTTGAAATATTAAACACATGGGAAACAGAAGCTAATTATTTTGTTCTATTTCAGTATGTGAAAATTACTTATAATCTTCCAGTTAAACAATTGAAAATTATTTTAAATGATAATTGACTATCAAACTAGGCCAATTTACACCTACAATCCCTCTGAAATCTGGGAAAGCAGCAGAAGAAAAACACTTCCATGTGTGTCAATTTCTTTCTTTTGCTTAACCATCATTCCCCAAGGCTAAAAAAGAGAGAAAGTCAGAAAAGCTTAACACAATTGATTAATAAGGAAGCACTTTTCAAGCACTGAAAGTTTTACATTATTTGATTAGACTGTGCCAAGGAAAATTCTATGACTCTCACTCTTAAAACAAGCCATTATTCCAATGGGAAATTGTATTTTTTTAAAGGAAAAAAGGAGGGGTCTCTCTCTAACCACCTCACTGTCAATCTTTTAAAAATTATATGCTCCATTTAATGCCTTCTGCCCCATTCCAAAGAAGGAAAGAGCATCTGTAGTCATACTAATTTTTTTATGTTTTGCTCAATTACAGAAAATAGATTGAATAGCAGATTCTTCTTAGTGTCCAGAAAGGCCAAGCTGGGCAAGGGAGAGAAGTGGTAAAAAAAAAAAAAAAAAAAGGAGGGCAGTAGAGGGGAGGGGAGAGAAAAGGGAAAAAATTAAAAGTACAGAAAAGGAGGAAACAAAATAACCCGCCAAAGTGATTTTCTTGTGGCTTATGTAAGACTGATCTCCCCACAGCTCTATATACTCCCTCAGTTGAATATGTCTCCCTTCTCAAACTCTCAGAATTCCTTCACGGTGCATTCTGGAATCCAGGGTCCTCAAGGGCAAAGAGCACTTACACCCTCGGCCTCTTCCAGAGCAATACTCCCCTATCCTGACTTAATGTGCTCACCTTTCCATTCTACGTGGCAAATACTTCGTACCTTCTCCTTCTTCAAGATTCCAGCAAGTCCCTCTGGCATCCACTCTTGCAGCTGATGGCCTTCCTACCCATTTCGCCTGGAAAATGGAGGCTGCAGAGAGAACTTCCTTGACCTACTGCACCCTCAAAAACCCTATGGACTTGCAACTATGCCCATGTTCTCTACCATCTCTCCTGTAACTCTGGATGCCCCTCCTGTTATGTACCAGGTACCATTCCCTTTCTCCCACTCAAGGACACCCTCTAGCAGTGCCCTCTGTACAACATCATATCCATCAACAGGCAAATGTATTATCAGGTCTCTCATCTCAGAAACGCCTTCTCTTGACCCCTCCTTCCTCCCCCACCTACTGTCCCATTTCTCTCCTTTCAGCAAAACTTCTTGGAAAAGCTGTCTAGTCTATGGCCTCCAATTAGAATCAAGTTTTCCTCCACCCCACCATTTCCCCCAAAAAGTTCTTAACCATACTGAAGTCATCAGTGACCTTTATAGTCCAATGGTCAATTTTCAGTTCTCATATTACCTGATCGATCTGAAGCATATGAAACAACTGAACATGCCCTGCCTGTGAATATTTTTTTTCACTTGACCTCAAGGATGTCATACTCTCTGGCTTCATTCCACCTCATCTACTTGACCTCTTAATGGTAGAATATCCCAGGATTCAGTCCTTGGCCAGTATCTCTTCTCTACTTATACTATATACTTTATAGTATACTTACCCTCTTGATGATCTGACCCAGTCTGCTGACCAGTCCCAAATTTAAATCTTTAGTCTCCATGTCTCTCCCCTAAATTCCAAACTTGCAGGGCCAACTCAGTAATCATCTCCACTTTGATATCTAACAGATATCCCAAGTTTCAGATGGCCAAAACCAAATCCGTGATATTACCTTCCAAACTTGCTCCCCTAAAACATTCACCTCAGTTAATGACAACTCCATTCTACCAACTGCCCAGGCCCCAAACCTTAAAGTCATTCTTAATTCTTTTTCTTTCCCATCCCCATCCAATCTATTGGCAAATCCACTCAGTTTAAACATCAAATACATCCAGAATCTGACCAAAAATGTGAAAGGACAGGATTCTACCAGTAGGGATGGTAGATATGTATCGCATATGCCACAATCCCCCAACCCTTGCCCAGGGCAGATATCACTAACAAATCACAGCACCCTTTCTCCTAAATTCAGTTACATTATCAGTCTCCTTGACAAGGAAGTCTAGGCACTCCCTAGCAGGCAGTCAGAGTTAGCACACAAGTTGAAACCTGACACCATCTAGCTAGAGCATATCTAAGGTCCTTAACTATATAGTTATCCATGACTGCAAAACACAGCCTAAATCCTTCTACACAACACCCGAAGTCCACCTAGCATTAGTGAAGGATAATTTCCCAGCCATCACATGTACCTAAATGTATCATATCTGAGCAACCAGTGGGTAAAAAATCAACATAATGCGCACTTTATGAAGGCTTCACAGGTCGCATGCGCAATCATTTCTGCAATATTGAACTCTCTACAAAAACTCTCCACATGTCTGAATACCTCCTCCATTGATGGGAAACTCAGTGCTTTCAAGGAATTATAATCCATTTTTTTAAAGCTTTGGCTCTTAGGAAAATCCATACACATACATATTATTTTTAAATGGTTTGCTTTCTCCAGCAATGTTTGTTACATTCAGTTGGGTCCCTTTAAGAAGGATCTCTAAAGGTGCCAAGGCCAGTGAACTACCCGCCATGAAGGAGACCACTATAAAAGAAATAAGAGCTTTATTTGCAGCTAAATGGCCTGAGCTGCAGATTAGAGTATGATAACTTGCCTCCTGGGGCATCCACTATAAACTTGGATCTTTACTGAAGGGAAACCATCACGAACTAATGATAGATATATGGCCTCAAAGCTGTCTCAATTTTGGACAAGCAAAGAGAGAACTAAAAGGTTATTTATTAAGAATAAACAAATGACTCCAAACTACCTCTCAGGAGTGAACAGAGCTCCATAAAAATTAGAGATCCTGTGGCAATGATTAGAAAAACACTTAAACAAAGGCTTATATCTTTAGCCTGAAGCCCCAGATCACTTAGTAGGGGAGTGCCTAAAGATAGAAAATCAAGAGAGACTCAAAACTCAGTAGCAGCAAAAAACAAGACGTCAACTTCAGGATATTCTGGATGAAATTAAATACTAAAGATAACAGTTAAGTCGAAGTGAAACACCATAGGTCAAACACCATAGGTTTTATTAACTCTTGTTCCTGATACAGTGCTTATCAGGATCAGCTCTGATTACACTTTTTCTCCTAGTTTATTTTGATAGAAAGAACTGGATCATGGAATTATCCCCAAAGCTTTCCAACCCAGGAAATCCTCCAAACCTCAGGAGAGCTTTTAAAAATACAGGGTCCACCCGAGACACTATAAATCAGAATCTCTACAGTTAGGATTTGTTACCTGGTTTTTGTGGTTATTTTGAAATTTTCCTCCAGGTGATTCTGATAAGCAGGGCTTGGGACCTTTGGTTCAGACCCTCACTCTACTGGTTTCCATGAGGGAGATACAGCATTTAATTGTCTCTGCCAATGAACAAAGTACCACTATCACTGGGAGACAGCTACTGCTATTAAAGATGATGAATTGCTAGACCACCTAGACATGTAGAGACATGCATAAAATATAATGCTAATTATAGAGCAAATACCAAATATAACACTGTATGTAATTTAAGATTTTGGCCAGGTAAAATAATAGGTACAACAGAAGCACTTTCCTCCAACATGAATAGCATAGCACAGAAAGGTGCTTGCGACAGAACCTAAACCTTTTGTTGACAGTGAGGAGTTGCCTACAACCACCTGTTAGAGTGATTCAGGTGGCTTTCAAGTGTTCTCCTGTCATAGATAACCCTTAGACAAAGAGATGATTTGCCATAAACATTCTCCCCTCACTACACCATCTCCACTTCAATTCACTAGCAACAGAAATCCAAAGGCAGTGATCAAAACCAAAAGGTCTTTGTTTTTCTTTCTAAAATAAGAAGTCTGGAGTTAGGTGGTTTCTGGCATCAGTTGTACCACTTAATGATGCCATCCAAGTCCATGGGTTACATGGTACATGACCACCCCTAACTACAAGGGTTGCTAGGAAATTAAAAATCTATCAAAGGAGATAGGATTATCTTGATCAGACCAGTTTATATCAATCATGGTTCATCTTCTGGGCCTCGATATACAGCTGATCCAAATAAAATCAGTTTCTGTTAACAAGAAAGAAAGTGAATAATAGTTGTTGGATATGAATAGTGTCTACCACAACTTTTCTGCCTCAATTTATAAATGTAACAGGAACAAAAGAAATGACATGACTTGCTTTCATTTAATCCCATAATTTTTGAAGAACTATGATGGGCCGACCATTATACTGGTCACATCAGGGGCTAGAACTGGAGCAGAAAATGGCTCTGTCTGGAACCTACCCAATTGCAACTTATATCAACCCAGGAGATAAGGCTTGACTACAGACAACCAGAATTGAGGCATGTTAAAATGTACAAATATACACTATTAAAAAGATACCAAAAATGTGTTGTACTGAAATAGCATCTGTTTATAGCATCTATTACTAACCTATAAGAATTTAAAACATATTAAAATTAAAGTATGTTCAAATTTTAGCTAAATTATAAATGGAATGCAGACATTAAGGAATGGCAAATCGACTTTGAAAATGCAAAAATGACACGAATTGAAATCCTTTTCAATTACTGTGAACATATTTAACAATTTGCTATTATTACTATAGAGCCCCATACACACACACAAAATCCTTTAGGAAATTCAACAGTTTGACCTTCACCGAATTTTGCCTAAGCCTCTAGGATTCTCATCACACCGCGGGTGTTCTTGGTTTCTCTTTAACCTGCGTGATGCAAAGTGATTTTTAAATCCTCTAAAATGAATATGCCAATAAAATGGGCAGTGGACCGTGCGAAAGATTACCGCCCTGCTGCTCCTCCCGTGTTTATCTGGCTATTGAGAGGCTGCCATTTTGCATCTGTGAAACCTGGGATTAGGTCGGCGGGCGCGGGCTAATGTTCTCTCACCATGACAACACCATTGCCTCTGCTAATGCGCCCAGGCCATCGAGAATGACAAGGAGATTTTATAACCTCTCTAGTTGGGCTCTTTCTACCGCCTGAACAGAGGAGAGGCTAATCAAATTCCATTTCAAAGAAGATTATTGCCCTTCTGTCACCTCTTTCTTTTCCAAAAGTGTCCTCCTAAGAAGTGTATGACCCAGCCATCAATGCTAAAGAGGCGTGATTGGATAAGGGGACAGAGAAGTCTCACACTCCTATCTCTAGCTCTCATTTTCAACATAGGCTCTCTGCCTGCGTCTAGAATAATTTGGTGTGTAGGAAAAGCTGGAATTTTCCTACACATTTGTAGACAGATATGATTCTCACAGAAGATTCCTGTTTTCATTTTCCATTCTATTCCTCTACATGATCATTCCTTTCCTTTAGGCTTTTTAATGTTATATTTACATATCCAAATCCCAACTAATCATTTTCATAATAAATATTTATGGAGCACATACTGTGGGCTAAGAACTATGCTCAGCCCTGGGTATTCAATGGTATCCAAGAGAATCCACAGACTTGCCTTCCTAGAACTGCAAGTCTAGCCTTCCCATGGCTATTTTAATGCCACCTCCTCCAGAAGGCCTTCCATGATTCCTTTCTTTATTGTACATGCTCACAGTACTCTACCCTCCCTGTACTTCTGGTCTGCATTACTTTCCACTTTGTATGGCAATTGTGTACATATATCATCTCCCCTGTCCATTCATTTTTGAATCCCAATAGCACCTCACCCAATACCTTGCTTATAGGTGGCACTCCCCCAAAATTAGAAACTGAATAAAAAACACAAGGGAGAAATAAATGTGTCGACCTTTAAAATTAGCACTAATTACATTTCCAGAGTCTAAGGAGGAAGAGAAATTTATGAAAATTATGGGGCAGTAGAACATTCACAGCATTAGAAAACAAAGAGTACAAAAATTATAGTGCACATATTATAGAACTCTTTTTGTATGGAGGAACAGGTACTAGCCCACTTTCTAGACTGACCGCACTCGAAATAAATGGGAAAATGAAAAAATATAAGCCAGTTAAGTAATAGCTGTTAGGTGGAAAGCACTGGTCACAGGGGAAAACTATTACATGGGAAAAGGGAAATACATCAAGGAGTTCAGTTAATAAATGTAGGAGAAACCATGGAGAAATAGAGCAAAATGCAGAGAAAAAGCAGGTCTCACCGTGGAATGAGCTGCATCCTTTTAACCAGAAGAGTAAGACACACAGAAGCAAGTTGACTGAGCAGTGCTCATGATCTCCACAGTTACCTACAGAATATTCAGTTACCCTGACAGGGTTACTCCAGTCTATGACAATGGCATGAAAATGAGAGAAGCCACCTCCACATGAAATGAAAACATCTCACCTACAATGGTAGGTGAGGTCCACACCGGGTCTTGTTAGTGCTACCTCAGGGATTGTGCCAAGAAAGAACAATGTCCCAGAAAGGAAGACCAGACATTAAGAGGAGCCCGTGTTCTCAAGGGAGCTGACCTGTTGCTTCTCCAGCTCACTTCGGCTACAGTCAGCAGAAGTAATAAATCATGTCATTGTCTGGTCCCATTACCTCACACCGTCTACCCTTTGATTCTGCTGCTTAGAAGGAAGTCCCAGAAATCAAGAAGCCCAAACAGAGAACCCACAGATCTCACTCAGAGCATTCAAGAAACCTGCAGGAATCTGTCATTCCTTGACCTAAAAGGCCGAGACCCATCACAAGGGGGCCAAGAACAGGAAGTTAACAACTAACAACAGCTCTAAAAATCCAGCTAAATTTTAGTGGTTAAATCTACAGCTGACTCTGAAAGGGAGCCTAAAATAGCCTGAAATTTTAACAATAAGAAATCATCTCAGTTAATAATTCCCTTTTGCATTCTAAACCAGTGACAGTCAAGAAAATAAATGACCATGTTGAACTCAGAAATGGAATAAAGTATTCTTACAATGAAAAAAATAATTCTTTTCTCAAAACCTCTCTCAACAGGACAAAATGCCCTGATTAGTAACTATTTGTTAATTAGCTTTTCCATCAGCTTTCCAATCAAGTATATTTTACCCTCCACAAAAGATCTATCGCTCAACTTCTTGGAAATCTTCCCACTGAGTTTCAAGGAAAATAATTACAACGAACTCTACAACGAGTTTCTAACAATGTTCTTATTCCTACAACAAAAATAGAATTTCATGACTTTCTTCACACAGCTTGCCTTTCCAACTAAACTAACGCTAGGTCATTTCACCCTGCCCCTAAGTGATTAAGTAATGATACTGTTATAAACTACATTAACAGTGAAAAGCAACCCAGGACATCAAACAGCAGTGGCTGGTTGCCTGGTGCATTGGGTTTAGACAGATTCTAAAGCCAAAACTAGCTTTAGCGGGAAAGTCTCATGGTTGATTCTTGATTTCTGCCACTGGATGTAAGCTACTGCTTTGGGGCTAGGGTTCCATCAGGATTTACAGGAAGCACTGTTCATAAGGACCCCTCTCAGGTCAGAGAAGACCACCCACTTAAGGCTGGATTCTGACAGCCTAATAGAGCTGTGAACAAAGTGTTGTGAAGGAAAACCAATGAACTTAGAGCACCGGCTTGAGCTTCTAAATGTGATTCACACTATGTCAGACTGACCCCGGGCTTTACTTTCAACATCAGTTAAATGGGAATAATGGCTCTTGCATTCAGCTCAAAGGATGGTGAGGGGTTAAAATGGGAAACTAAGTAAAGCATTCAGACTACAACATACCTGAACACCGTTCAATCTCATACATAGCAGACATTCCAAAATTAAAGCTAATTTGGGTTCCCAAATACCAGCATTGCAAATCATTCTCCATTGAAGATTGCCATAAGAACCAGGAGGCTGAGTTCCCTGCTGACACCTGGCTTGAGGCTACAGTGTCACGCCACCTAAGTCTCCTGGTCACAGCTTTCAGTGTGCACCACTGATTACACCCCCCTCACCAGAGAGGGGAAGAGAACAACATAATGTCAGTGATTAACTTCTGTCTAGAACTTCAGAGTTTGTCAATTACTGACCACGAGAAGATGCTCATATCAACTAGAGGTAATAGCATCATTCCCATTTTAGGAATCAGGAGAAAGAGAAAGAGAAAGAGAAAAAGTGAAGGGATGGGAAGTGGAGAACTGGGAGAAGGCTGCAGCACTGATTCTAAATACCGTGCCATGTCTAGGGCTTAAGGTAAGTACTATCAACTTGAGTAAGCAGGTAAAGTATGACAGCTAAATGATGACCCTAGATTCTCAGTTACCACATAGGAAGGGAGCGAAGGAAATGAGCTTCAATTATAGAGGCAGAAATTAAGATTTCATATAAGGGAGAGGGTACTGATAAGGCAACCATGTACACTAATGAGATTTGTGTAGAACATCTCTCCAGGGAGGAGAAAAATGTGCCTGCCATCAGATATTATTTTTTTATTTGCCAAATTAAAATAGGCCTATGGGCTTTAGGAAAAAATATTAAAAATAACCTTCCCTGTCCCCTGGGCATCATAATATCCCAAATCATTATCTGATGAAAGATTAATTTTTCCATTCCATGGGTACTATTCAATTTTAAGTCAAATCAAATACTTACCAGTTGCCTACTGTGTACAAATCACGGTATAGCAGATGACATGCTGTGCAATGTATTCAATAAACATATTAGAATCCTGTAGTGAAAATAATAGCAAAGATACTATCCTCTGCTAGATAAAGGCAAAGAGGCACTTCAAAGAGACAGACTATTTTTTAAATTCTTTAAATGTTTCAAACATAAAATCATCAAGATGCAAGTGGATTTATCCAAGCAAAGGTATGTATATATGTATGTACAGATGAATGTCCATATAACATTTAATGCCTCCACAACAGTTTTATTTCCTTTACAATATTTTTTGGCCCTTAGCTGTAAAAATATCTCACATCTTTGGCTCTCCATCCTGAATCAAGTTAACTTCAGGGAATGATTATTTCATCATGATACTTGCTACCAACAAAAGCATCCTCTATCTATCTTCGTGAGGCTTGTACTAGGACAATCTGAAAGTAGTGGGCATGTGCACAGTGACTCAAAAATTCTTATTTCTCTCGGGAGATGAAAAGGAGTCACATCGACTCCCCTACTGAGATTCATTTTGCCCAAAGGTACTGGCACTCATTAACTTCTGTCTATTCCCCTTCTTTGACCATTATAGTAGGGTTCATCACAGCATAAAGTCCTCTTTCAGGACAAACCATCAGAATGGGGAAGCTTAACTAGCTTTCCATCACAGTAAAAAGGGGGGGAAATCCTTGAATATTTATCTTAAAGTGTCACTTGGAAAAAGGACTTTTATACAGGTAACATAGAAAGTGGTTTCCAGTAAAGATGATGGTGGTTATAATCAAAGGGTCTCAGTGAACAACCTGAGCTATTTCTAACCTTCTTCTACATTCTCCTCATGGGCCACTCGCTGTGGCAAAGTCCAAACAAGTTGCCACAGCCTAGGAAGTCCTACCTGACACAGCAACCACCAGTTCCATAACCTCACCTGAAACTGCTCTCCCTTCAGCTCTTCCTTGGCAACAATTCTCATAGTAGTTCCCACTTGACACTTCCCCCTTAAAGGTCTTCACACCTGCCATTCCCTTAGCCTGGAATGTTCTGTATTTCCACCCTCCCCCAGTCATCCTTCATATCATAGCTAAAATGTCAATCCATCAAGGAAGCCTTTTCTGTTCTACACAGGTGAGGTCTCAGTTATGACCCCCAGTGATGTGTTCTTTCTATGACACTTAACACAATCTATTGTTTGTATAACTGTCTATTTAGGATATATCATGCTAGACTATTAGCTCCTGAAACCATGAATTACATCTGTCTTTTTCACCCCTATATCTCTAATAGTTAAGACAGTTTCTGGCATATAGTGGGAGCTCAATATATTTATGGAATAAATGAATGTATGAATTGAATTGAATTATAAAGCTCTCTAACCAAAACTTTCCCCTTTAATTATTTTCCCAAATCAAACGGGCCAGATCACTGAAAGCCAGGATCAGCAAACCATCAGCTACACTACCGTAAACCTCTGTAAAGACTGCAAAAGCTGGCTTGGCTCAGTGGTTGAGCATTGACCTATGATCCAGGAGGTCATGGTCCAATTCCCAGTCAGGGCATATGCCCAGTTTTGGGGCTCAATCCCCAGTAGGGGCCGTGCAGGAGGCAGCTGATCAATGGGTCTCATCATAGATGTTTCTATCTCTCTCTGAAATCAATAAAGACATATTTAAAAAATAAAAAAATTAAAAGACTGCAAAAGCATCACAGTACAAAGTTTAGTGAGCCATCAATTGGAGTTTCTTTTTCAGGTAATAAAATGTTCTAAAATTGACTGTGGTGATGGTTGCTCAACTCTCTGAATACACTAGAAATTATGGAATTGTACACTTTAAATGGGTGAATTGTATGGTATGTGAGTTATATCTTATTAAAGCTGTTATTTTAAAATTTTCATACTCAAAGATACAAAAATCAAAGCCCTGAGGTCTTAAAGTACTTTATTTCAAACTTTAAATTCTTTGAGCTCTTTGGATTTGGTCTTTATTGTTAAAAGAGAAACAAGTTTTTTGTGGCTTAAGAAATTATCAAAATGGAAACTGCTATATTTTGAGTGAGATGTTTGGGAAAGAATACTTTTCACCAGTGAGTTGGGATCTCTCCTTTCACATGAACAGACAGCTCACCAAAGAGGAATTCCAAAGGGGTGCTACACTAAGATGCTGAAAAAGAGTTATAGAAATGCAAATTAAAATGAGATTTCATATTTTTCGCTTATACTACTGATAAAAAGCTCAGGATTGGAAAATGTGTCATTAAAGAGGAATTCATACTCAACTGCTGGTGGGAGTAGAAATTTGCACAAGCATTTGTAGGGCAATTTGGCATTAGCTATTGAAATTTTACATGTTCATGTCAGTCTCTCCTAGTAGTTAATTCTTCAGAAGCACTTGCTGTGGTGGGCAATTATCTGTAATACTGAAAAACTAGATATAGTCTGTCCACTCAATACAATATTTAACAATTGTTTAAAAAAGTGAGGTGGTTTGCCCTGGCCTGGGAACTCATTTGGTCAGAGCATCAGCCCAATACGCCAAGGTTGGGGGTTCAATTACCAGTCAGGGCACATGTAAGAATCAACCAAAGAATGCCTAAAATCAATTTTAAAAATTTACTGTTAATATATGCATAGGAAAAATATAAAGGAATATACTCTGTATTTAATAGTAGTTATCATAGAGTGATGGGATTTTCATTTTTTATGTTAAATATTTCTTTCATGTTTGAATTTTTTACAATTCAAGTTTGAAATGCATTGCTTTTGCAAGCAAAAAAAAAAATGAAAGATTTTTAATTTTTTAAAATACATCTTTATTAATTTCAGAGAGAAGAAGGAAGAGAGAGAGAGAAACATCAGTGATGAGAGTCATTGATCGGCTGCCTCCTGCATGCCCCCTACTGGGGATCGAGCCTGAAAACCAGGCATGTGCCCTAACTGGGAACTGAACCGCAATCTCTTGGATCCTAGGTCAATGATCAACCACTGAACCACGCAGGCCAGGTAAAAGATTTTTAAATTGTTCCCTTTCCTCTGGCTCACTGAAGAATGGGGGAGAGGGGTCACTGAAAGAGGTGGCAATTACTGAAAGCCAATCAATCCTTTAGGCTCCCATTGGAGCACAAGTTCCTAGAAGACAAAGGACTCAATTCAACTCACCTCTAGGCCCTCCAGGGTACTAAGACCAATGCTTTGTACACAGGGTTCAGGAGAGCTTCAGCAAGCAGGTCAGAACTTCTAAAATATTATATTCATTTTTTAAATTTTTTAAATGGTTTTGGTTGTTCAATTCAAATAGGACAAAAAGGTAAAAATGTCTTCCTTTCAGTCTGGCTTCTCATTCCCCGGTGCCTGACAATGACTGTTACCAGGGTCTTCTCTATTCTCAGACAGTCTACACATGTGCATGTGTTCCTATAGCCCCTTTTCCTTACACAAATGGTAACGTACGCTCTGTTCTGTAGCTTGCATTTTTCACTTATATAATTATGCAAATGTTTCATATTGGTACCTATAGATCTAATTAATTATACCTTCTTTATCTTGTTAAAGGCTTCCCAATATTGCATTTTATGGCCATCCCATAACTAGTTTGGCCACTCTCTCCCTGACATATTTAGTTTGTGTATTATTTAGGAGAAGGTCTAGCTGTACTCACAGAACAATGTCTCTCTTTATTACAAAAGCATGTAAGTAGATAGTACAGGGCTGCTCTGGTCCCCTGCAATGTCAGACACCCATGTCCTCATTCCAAGTTCACTTCGTGGTCCAAGACAGCTGCTCCCACCCTGGCTATAATGTGCATATTCCAGCCAACAAAGAGGCGAAAAGGAGAAAAGCATGCCCCTTGCTTTAAGTGCACTTCCAAGAAGGTGCACATGCTACCTACACTTACAACTTAGTGACCTGGTCATACTTTGTTACAAGGAAGGCTGGGAAATGTAGCCTTTACTCCGGGCAGCCATGTGCCCATCATAATTTAAGAATACTTTTACAGTAATATATGGGAAGAAACAAAGGGTTGAAAATAATACCATCTCTAGCACAGATTTCTTCCAATCTTTTGCAAGTCCAAAAAGAGCAGTAAAGGATATCCTTATGTATGTGCATTTGTACACTCATACAAGAGTATTTTGGGACAAATTATTATGAAAGGAATATGAGAGGTCTTAGAGATCCTACTCCAATTCCCTCATTTTACAGGTGAGGACTGACACCTAAAGAGGGTAATAACGGACCAAAAAGCACAAAACTCACTCCCAGCATAGTAAGGTTGCTAGATAAAGTACAGGACATACAATAAAATCTGAATTTCAGGTAAACAACTTTTTATTATAAGAATATCACCTGTAATATTTGGGACATATTTATAATAAATAATTATCCCTTGTTTATCTGAAATTCAAATTTAACTAAGCATCCTGTGTTTTTATTTGCTAATTCTGGCAACTCTACAGCAGAGCTAGGTTTAGAATTTGAATGCCTTGACTTTCTATCCCACAGTGTTTCCTACATACAACCTGGCCATGTCAAGTGGACACTCAGTTAATAAATGAGGTAGCACCAACAAAGCACACCAGTAATCTACAGACAAAGAAAATACCTTGCCAACAACGATTACTTTTTATAAGGGCCCAGACATCATGTTCTCCATACCATATGTTTAAATTAATTGAATTTTTCTACGTCATAGATGCATGGGTAACAAACCAACCACTCCACAGAGGTTATAATAAATGCTACAAGTCAAAAGCCAATAGAGCTCATGTGCTACTCTTCAAAATGAAATTAGCCTTAAATCAAAGCCGACTCCCAGAGCTGGAAGTGGGCAAACCATCCAGAGTTCTGGTTTATCGCACATGCAGGGAGGAACACAAGGATGCAATATAGATATGATAAAGCATTCAGAACTCCTTTGAAATTCAGTCCCTTCACCGTAGTGATGATCTAAGGATGAGGAACCAAGCTAAAAAATCTCAATTATGCCAATAAATATATTTCATTGAATGCTGTCCATATTGCTTAAACAACTGAAACCTAACAAATTAGGACCTTCTCGTGCCCTTTCTTTGTGATTACAAATAAAGAGCTCTGCAGAATTTTCACATGACAAGATTTTATAGGTACACACATTTTATCAAAGAAATTAAAAACCTTAGTTCTAAGCAAGTTTTTCATTCTAAGTAATGAACATCATTCCCCTAAAAGAGAACTACCTTAATTAAGCCTTAACTTTCTAAAATTTAGCACACTAAGCCAAAAAAAAAAAAAAAAAAAAAGAACCTGATTATAATCCAGTCTCTGGATTCAGCTACCAATTTCCAGGAAACAGAAAGAACAGAATAACATTTTAAACTCTGCAGGACCGTAATCAACAGAATCTAGGCTGCAGGGAGTTCTATAGGACAAACTATCTGGTCTCTTTAATAACTAAATAGTAAAGGGGAAAAAGTAAACGAGATTTTAAAAACATTGACCAATCATAATGTGTGGTCCTTATTCAAATCCTGATTCAAACAAATGGCTATAAAACAAAAAACAACAACAAAAACTATTGCACTCATGAGACAGTTGGAAATTTGAGCCCTGCCTGAATATTTGATGATATTTTAAAAGTATAGCTAATTTTTCAGTGCATGAGATAATATTATTATATTTAGAACTTTTTAAAAGTTCCTTATCTTTTAGAGATAGAGACTAAAATATTTACGGATGAACTGATAGGCTGCCTGGGCTCTGCCTCAAAATAACAGAGGAGGAGGAGGTGGGTGGGGTGTAGATAGGGTAGGAGTGGTCACAGGTTGATTGATTGGGAAAGATCATGGGAAGACAGGGAGGTATTACACTACTTTCTGTTTACATTTCTGCGTGTTTGAAATTCTCCACAATTTTTTAAATTTCTAGTACATGCCAAAAAAATAAAAATAAAATAAAGCCTATAGTATAGTTATAAATATCTGAAATACGGTAATATTCCATCAGAAAAAAATAACTTAGACAACCCCATTATTTCTGATCCTATTATGAGCAATGCATTAATTTAGGTAAAATACTTTGTCTCAAATTTTTTAGAGAGAAAGATTTTACTTCCTGGTTATGAATCAAAATGAGGAAAACACGACATGCTAAGGTTATTAAAAAACATTTCATTTTCCTACAAGCCAGCAATATCAAGACCTCTGTCTTAAAAGCCAATTACTATTTTCCACCAACAAATTATAAACAAAATCCTAATGAATGATTTTGCTAATACCTATCTTTACTATGTTCATTACTCTGTGGTCCAGTTTTCAGTCTGATTATAATTGAAACATCAATCAAATACCAAAAGAGAAGGATAATTTAGTCTAATTTTAATAGAAGCAAAGAAATCTATGCTCCAAACTTTTTTTAAAAAACTGGCTACTAATAAGAAACCTAAAAACCCCTACTATGAAACAATTTTGATCAGCTGCCCTACTCTTTGCAAGTAAAGCATCAGTTCAGTCTAGGCATCTTGTGAAGTGAACAAATTGCTCAAATGAAGAAACTGAGGCTCTGAATTAACAGATTTGTCAAATGAGACAGTCAAGGATTAGCTGACTTGAACTCAAGTCCCCCAACAACTACTCCCAATAGTCACACATCCCCACAATGTAAATACATGCTCACATGCACAACTATTTTTCAACCTAAATTACTATTCTGTAACCTGATCAATATTTATTTCTCTCATCAACATTCCTCCACATATCAAGGCCCACCTTATCATGCAAATGGCTGCAGAATTCCATGGCAGAAATGTACCATAATTTACTTAGCTAATCCTTTAAATTGGCTATTAAGGTTTTCTCCAATCTTTGCCTTAGTAAAAAATGAGAAAAAAATGGATGGACCCAGACAGGGGCAGTGGCCCTGAGCAAAGTTAATGTCCACACAATTAAAAAAAAAAAAAAAAAAAGCCTGTTTAACATCTAATATCAAGGCTGACTGAAGCAAAATATCAGTGATTATTTATAATGTATAACATATGATATAGTAATTTCATCGTCATTAAATATTCTTCAGTTTTTAAATGTCTGGATGGTATTCATCATATGATAATATAAATATCCTACACTATTGGATATTTAGGTTTGTTTCCATGTTTTGTCAATACTTAAAATAAAATAACTATGCTGAACATCATTTTACTTTGTGTGCATATAATTCCTAGAAGAGGAATTATTAGATCAAAGGAAAGAATATTTTAAGTCTTGACACATATTAACCAATTTCATTCCTGGAAACAGGTACCCATTTAAACCTCCAAAAGCAGTATATGGTTTTGCTCATTATATTTGGGTGGCTGTGTCCATTCCACCAAAAGAATGTGGGCTTGTGAACACTCTAACTCCTCTCCCAATGATGTGAGGAGCCAGGTCAGAGAGGAGAGAGTCTACTGCCCTAGGGAAATGCAAAAAGGGCCCACGGGAGAGTCTATTTCACCCTCTCCACGAAACTGGCTCCTCGCTGGGCATCCCAGTATCTCACATCTTGGTTGCCTTCATGGTTGTGACCTATGTAGCTTCATAGAGCCCCAGGCTAAGAAAAGCCCCATGCTTGCCTCAATGTCTGTCATCAATAATTTCTGAGCAAGGGTCCTGCATTTTCATTTTGCACTGAGCCCCAGAAATTCTGTAGACAGTCTTGCTCACACCCCACAGTAACTAGGAGAGTGTGATTCACATAAAACACATTCAGAACTTCCCCCAAATAGAACAATATTATTGTACTTATAGGAAAGGGGGAGAAGAAAATCAAACTAAATCCACATTAAATGAATTTTAAAGAGTATGCATTTTTTCAATAAAGTCATCATCAAATTACTGCTTAATTTTGTTAGTTACACAGATCAAGGGGACAATTAAGTTAAATCAAAGTCACAAAGATTCAAAGAAGTCATGCAAAGAAAAAAGCAAAGTTTTTTAAAACCTAGAAAGACAATAATTCAGATAAACACTAAGTTCAAAGTCAATAAGAATTTGGCTTTTTCCAAGACTATATCATCTTCCCAGTGGGTTCTTGAACTGAATAAATGTGATTTCTGCTTGGAAATTTTCCTGAGGGCCATCTGGAAAATTAAGACAGACAGGATAAGTGTCTTTTTATTATTCTGAGCCACATAATACAATTGGTCTCAGAAGCCAATAAAAACTATTCCAGAGGAACACAGACCGCTAATCTTGCTACCCCCAACCACTCACCAACCCTAAAATTTAATAGACTATTAGTAGTCCTAGTGTGAACATTGCTCTTTTCTCAAGTTTTAGTTAAAGCTTAGAAGATAAAAGAGTATTAGAATTCTGCAGATGGATTCTCAGGGGAGGCCCTAGACTTCATCAGACCAAAATCATTTTCAGTCAAGTCCAAGTCCATATCCTTCTCACATTCCATACTGACATGGTTGAGAATGTTTTCTTAAATCTGGTCTCGGATAAATTGCTTCAGAACTACATAAACTATTTCTTAAGAATGGTGATTTCTGGGCCCCATGCTGGACCTCTGAATCAATAGTTCTGGATAAAATTTCTAAGGACTCAGAAATCTATTCTTTTGACCAACATTTGGTGAACCAACGCAAAAACCAGAGTTTCTCACACTTCACTGTGCATACTCATCAACTGGGGATCTGTCAGAATGCATGTTCTGAGTCACTACGTTTAGGTGGGGGTTTAAGAGTGGACATTTCTAACAAGATGAGAGCAGTAGTTCCCACCCCAGCTACAAACTAGTCACATGGGGAGCTTTTCAAATATTTTTTTTTTTTTTGATTTCCAGAAAGAGAGGAAGGGAGGCAACTGATCAATGTCTCTCTCTCATATCAATGTCTCTCTCTCTCTCTCTCCTCTCCCTCTCCCTTCCTCTCTTTAAAGTTTATTTTTAAAAATACATAAAAATTGAAGAGAAAAAAATTCAATGAAAACCAACAAGTCAAAAAGAAAGAGATCAAGAGAAATAAGGAAGAGAGAACCACCACCACCACCAAAAAATAATTAACCAAATGGTAATAAGCACATACCTATCAAAAATTATTTCAAATGTAAATAGGCTAAATGCGCCAATGAAAAGACATAGGGGGTGGAATGGACTAAAAAAAAAAAAAAATCACCCATCTATATGTGGCTTACAGGAGACTGGCTTTAGATCAAAAGACACACACTAAAAATGAAGGGATAAAAAAAGATATTCTATGCAAGCAGAAACAAAAAGAAAGCTGGCATAGCAAAACCCCTATCAGACAAAATAGACTTTAAAACAAAAAATGTAAAAGAAGACATTACATCACTTTAAAGGGGCCAGTCTAACAAAAGGATATAACAGCTGTAAATAACTGCACCCAGCATTGAGCACCCAAGTGTATGAAGCAAATATAAATGGGCATAAAGGCAGAAATTAACAGTGATATTATCATAGTTGGAGACCTTAATACTCCATTTGCCTCAATGGATAGATCATCCAGACAGAAAATTAAAAAGGAAATAATGGCCTTAAATGCCACATTAGAGCAGTTTGACTTAATAGACATCTATAGAACATTTCATCCCAAAACTGCAGATTACACATTTTTCTCAAATGCACATGGAACAGTTTCCAGGATAGATCACATTCTAGGCCACAAAATAAGCCTCGATAAATCAAGAACAATGAAATTGTATCAAGCATATTTTCTGGCCACAATGGCATAAACTAGAAATCAACTACAGGGGAAAAAACACTGGAAAGAAAAACACAAATACGTAAAGATTAAACAACATGCTTCTAAACAACCAATTGACCACAGAGAAAATCAAACAGAAAAGCAAAAACTACCTTAACACGAATGAAAATGAAAACACAACCTTACAAAAATTATGAGATGCAGCAAAAGCAGTTTTAAGAGGAAAGTTTGTAGCTATATAGGCCTACCTAAGAAGCAGGAAAAATCCTAAATAAACAATCTAAATTTACAGCTAAGAGAACTAGAAAAAGGAACAAACAAAACCCAAAGTAGAAGAAAGGAAATGATAAAGATCAGAGCAGAAATAAATGAAATAGAAACTAGAAAAACAATAGAAAAGACTGATGAAACTAAGAGCTGGCTCTTTGAAAGGGAAAACTGAGCATCTCTAAAAACCTCTCATAAAAAGTATCTGTAAATAATGAGAATGATGTTGAAATATTAACGCCTCCTCCATGAGCACATCAAAATGCTCCCTCAGCCACCTTCCATCTGCTTGCCCGCCTCTTCCAACATGAGCACAGCCTCGCACTGTTTTCAGCTTATTTGATGTCTAAAAAGATTATGCCAAAAATTGTTTCAGCGTGCTGCAAAGTATAATCCTCACATTTCAGACACATTTGGACACCCTAATTTAAAATATGATAGAAAAATAGCATATTTGTGGGCTGCTTCTTGCCATATTTTAAATGTATCCTTCACAAAATTCATTTCTCTATCAAAATCATATGCATGAATTTAACTTCTAAGTGAAGTAACAACAACAGCTAACACTAACATACATTGTTCTAAGCACTTTAGACAGCCATTCATTTACTCATCCTGCAATGTTACTATTACCAACTCCATTTCACAGATGAGAAAACTGAGGCCCAGAGGCATTCAGCGACTTTTTCAAGGTCACAGGACTGATGGTAACAGAGCCAATGCTTGAAACCAGGACTCTGGCTCCAGATTCTATGTTTTCAGCCATTATCCCAAACAGCCCAAGAGGTTTTAGCCACTACCTAGCTTTAGTCCTTTATTTTCCAATACCTGTGGTCATTTTCATATTACAGCATAAAAAAAGCTGGAGGGTGAGTGTAGTGGGTTGAATAGTGGACTCAAAAAAGATACGTGTAAATTCTAACTCCCTGAACCTGTAAATGTGACCATATTTGGAAAAAGAGTCTTTGCATATGTAAATAAAGATCTCAAGACGACAAATGTCCCCATAAGAGAAAAGCAGAGAGAGATTTAAGACATAGAGACGTACGAAG